>NC_134359.1:89831858-90029358 GCF_048569485.1 Anomaloglossus baeobatrachus | reverse complement strand
AAAATATAAAAAAAAATTAAAGTTTGATATTTACAACACTAGGGGGAAATTTATAAACTGTGGAGGAAAGACAGGCGCATATAGGGTCTTAACCGGCAAAATCAATAAAAAGGATCCCCGACTTCTTTATGAAACACTAGGGGGAGCAGCTGCTGAAATCCTACAGAAATCCCACTGTAGAAAAAGCCTGGATTACAGCTGAAGTAAAGTGGGCGGAGTCTGCTCTCCTGTGTGTGATGTCACAGCTCCCCCTCCTGATCTGAATGTTTACAACAGATAAGAGAGAATGAAGTTTAGGGACACAGTGCAGAGCCATTGTGTTGGTGACCACAAATGTCTAAAGTGTCACCAAGGACAGCTGGAGTATCACACAGGATAGGATTAGATACACGGCTCAGCAGACAGTATCACACAGGATAGAACTAGATACACGGCTCAGCATACAAATATCAAAAAGAGAGTAAACTCTCAATTCCAGCTCACCAGTATATATGAAGTCCAAAGATAGTGCATGGAAGATGAATCACGGCCATGACACTAGGATAAACAAAATCCTAGCGTGGGGCTGAAGAACATATTTTTGTCTTCGTTAATTACATCAATAATAATCCGAGTAACATCTTTTTTACTTTTGAACAACACATAAACCGCATTGCGTTTCTAGATATTTTTTTTGAAGGTAACTCCTTTAATAAAAAGGTGGAGTGTAGCTTATATCGGAAAAAATCAGCAGGCATCTCCCTATTACACGCTAGGAGCTGCCACCCCAAGCATATTACCACTAATTTACCAGCTGGGGATTTTTTACGTGCGAAGAGATGCTGCACAAATTCTGAGATGTACCAAAGCGAATGTGAGACTATTAGCAGGAGACTACAGAATAGAGGTTATTCCAGAAAAATTATTGATAAAGCAAAAAATAAAATTGATTCAAAAATAGAGAAGTCAATATTTGGAGGATAAAAAACAAATTGCTAAAAAAAAGTGATCTTAGTGACTCACAGGTAGTATTTTCTACCAGATTCAGAAAAGATTTGTATGATGTAGTTCACATCATAAAAAGATTCCTCCCAATATTGTCAGTCGACCCCACTTTGAATTAAATTTTGGAACAAGGAGTGAAGTTTGTTTCTAGAAATAACACGTCTCTAGGAAATGTTTTGGCCCCCAGTGATCATAATACCAGATCTCACAGTGTCAAAACTCCAGACAAATCCATGTGGTTACCTACCACAGTATCAGTCAAATGTGGTCAAAAAAATTGCAGCCTGTTCAAATATATGTATAACACAAAAGGTTTCGTATCTATTACAACCGGAAAAAATTACAACATAAATTCATTAATAAATTGCGGGACGTCTAATGTTATATATCTTTTGTCATGTGAAATATGCAAAAAACAATATATTGGAAGCACTTTAAGAACTATGAGACCCCGTGTATCAGAACATATATATGATGCCGCAAATACTACAACTAGGAGTGTGTCAGGGGTCTCCCAACATTTTTTCAAGGAACATCATGGGAGTTGTAGTAGTTTGAAGGTTAATGCTATTGAAAGGGTTAATCTTCCCAAAAGTGGTGGTGATATAAAGAAATTATTACGTTATAGAGAGGCCAAATGGATGAATTATATGCACACAAGATATCCAATGGGTATGAATTTGAAAAATGATTTATTATATTTGTATTGAATTGTCAGTTGTTTTTTTCTACAAAAAGAATTTCCCTTTTTTTTTTTGTGGTTCATTAACATGTGATGTCATTTCCTGATCCGTCATTTTCACCCTTGCCTTTTATAAGGAACTGTTTTATGTTAGTCTGTACAGGATTGTGAATAAGGAAGCATATTCCGAAACGCTCAGCAGACAGTATCACACAGGATAGGATTAGATACACAGTCCTGCATACAGTATCACACAGGATAGGATTAGATACACGGCTCAGCAGACAGTATCACACAGAATAGGATTAGATACACAGCCCTGCATACAGTATCACACAGGATAGGATTAGATACACGGCTCAGCAGACAGTATCACACAGAATAGGATTAGATACACAGCCCTGCATACAGTATCACACAGGATAGGATTAGATACACGGCTCAGCAGACAGTATCACACAGGATAGGATTAGATACACGGCTCAGCAGACAGTATCACACAGGATAGAATTAGATACACAGCTCAGCAGACAGTAACACACAGGATAGGATTAGATACACAGCCCTGCAGACAGTATCACACAGGATAGGATTAGATACACAGCCCTGCAGACAGTATCACACAGGATAGGATTAGATACACAGCCCTGCAGACAGTATCACACAGGATAGGATTAGATACACAGCCCTGCAGACAGTATTACCGGTTCACGCACAGGCCGACAGGTGGCAGGAGGAAGGAAGGGGGGTGAGAGGGGGGTGTTTTTGGAGACTGTAGCAGCGGCCGTACTCACATGCAGAGGCACACAAACACACACATAGCAGCGGCGGGCAGAGCGGGGGCTGGGTGGAGCGGAGGGAGTGTCATTGGAGACGGTAACAGCGGGGGGAAGGGACGGTAGGCGGCCCGTACTCACATCCCCGCGGTTGACAGGGGTAAAGTGGAGCAAACAGCATAGCTGTGAGCTCCACAATGATGGCGCCGATCTCCTCCCTCTCCTGTGATCTGGACAGCCCAGGCGGCGCGTCCAGGTCACAGCAGACGCCTACTGTAACGTTACTGAAGGAGTCAGATCCCGACCACTGTTCTCTATGCACAGGGGCTGCCATAAAGGAGTTAGTTACTGTCGTTACACACACAGCAAATCCAGCATGGCAGCCCCCAGTGCCTTCAGTAAAATTAGAATTAAATAAAAACTAAATAAGCGGTGATTTTAATTTTGTATTAAAAAAACTTGATTTCATAATCACTATTTTTAATACAAAAATAAAAAACCGCGACACCTTCCCTTTAAGCTTTCACATAGCCATGAAACTTGTTTTGGATTGTTAAATGTGTACAAGTTCAGAACCACCATCAGCACATGAATGCAGCATCAGAGCCACAACCAGCACATGAATGCAGCACCAAAGCCACCATCAGCACATGAATGCAGCGCTAGAGCAGTCATCAGCACATGATTGCAGCGCCAGAACCACCATCAGCACATGAATGCAGTGCTAGAGCCGTTATCAGCACATGAATGCAGCGCCAGAACCACCATCAGCACATGAATGCAGCACCAAAACCACCATCAGCACATGAATGTAGCATCAGAACCACCGTCAGTACATGAATGCAGCGTCAAAGCCACCGTCAGTACCTTAATAAAACACCATGCTTAGCCCCATGCACAATTGTATCCCGTGAACCTACAACTCTCAGTTTGTCCTTAACAATGGTAAGGGGATAGTAGGAGGAGTTATCAATAATTATCAAACTGCAAACCATACAGGAACCAAAGTACTGATAAGACACAGGCACTATCACAAATAAACATTTGCATTCAGGTACCTTATTGATTACATCATCTCTAATCAGAGTCATTCTCGACCCTTTTGTCTCCACATAGTACAGACACCATGATGAGATTTCATGCCCGCAGCTCATCTCTGAATACCTCCCTCTTTCTTCTTCAGCAGCACTTCCTGACACAGTACCGTTAAAAATAAAAGTATCATTATACTGCCCCATAAATATAAATATTTTCCATACTACGCACCTGAATAAATAATTGCTGTGCTTTCTTCACAAAATATCTCCAACCACATACACACTTCCCTTATTCAAAATATCCCCCCACACTGCCCCTCTTTAAAATATCCCCTCACACTGCCCCTCTTTAAAATATCCCCACACATTGCTACTTTCCATAATATTCCCTGTACACTGCCTCTCTGCAAAATATCACACCAAACTCCCGCTCTCCAAAATATACCCTTCATGCTGCCCCTCTCCATAATATACCCTACGCTGCCTCTCTCCATAACATACCCCCACACTGCTTCTCTCTTCTTGACTTGCCCAGCCAGAGACCTGACCTATACCCAATTGAGCATCTCTGGAGAGACCTGAAAATACCTGTCCACCAGCGTTCACCATCCAACCTGACGGAACTGGAGAGGATCTGCAAGGAAGAATGGCAGAGGATCCCCAAATCCAGGGGTGAAAAACTTGTTGCATCATTCCCAAGAAGACTCATGGCTGTACTAGCTCAAAAGGAGCTTCTACTCAATACTAAACAAAGGGTCTGAATACTTATGACCATGTACCGGTCTCCTGGTTCTTGTAGTTCGCCGGTACAGGAGGTGTATCAGGTAACCATCGCGACCGATGCCAGAGCTTCCCCTGTCAGCACGCTGACGTCAAATGCAGGAGCCGCTTGCCTCTGATTGGCCAGCACGCTGCCTTTGAGTAGCGGCTGACATCGGAAATTCCTCCATCATGACAATGGCGAACTACAAGAACAGTGAGGTCGGCTCACTATTAGCCGAAACGCGTTATTTACGCCTGTATACTTATGATGTGGAATAAATTGTAAAAAATTCCAGAAGATTTGGAGTGCCGGTCCTTTGTTCAAGTTATACTGTGGATGCCTTCCTTGGACACGTGCACCTTGGATTGTGTGCCGCCTAGAACTTTTGTTTCTGCTTTTGAGTAAAGGCTGACAGCAAAAGCTCCTGCATTGTCACAATGGTTACCCGATACACATCCTGTACCAGCGAACTACAAGAAGCGGGAAGCCAGCGAGGGAACAGAAGGTAAGCTGAGCATAATACTGTATGTGTGTGTGCATGTGTTTGTGTGGACTGCAAGAGCGGGTCAGAGCGCGGTGAAAGTATGGAACCGGAAGTGTGTGCGGTGAGTATTTGTTTGTACAGCAAAGCTTGCTCGTAAACTGAGTTACAAATTTACAGCAAGCTTTGCTCGTATAGCGAAATACTCGCATACCAAGTTACTCATAAACCGAGGTTCCACTGTATTAGCAAAATTGCAGACCCACGGCTGGAGGCCATACAGACCACACTGCCCTGCACCTCAATGCGTTTCACCTCAGCTTCATCAGGAGGTGCAGGGTCAGTGGACAAGGCAGATTAAATAGTAGATAGATTACTTCACCTGTACAGTGTGGCGCAAGCCCACTGCATCATCGCGCTCCATGCCTGGCATCCTGGAAGTCAGAGTCCACACGCGCATATACTCGAGTCAATAGGTTTTCCCAATTTTTTTGTGGTAAAAGTAGGAGCCTTGGCTTATAATCAAGTCGGCTAATACTCGAGCATATACATTAATATTGCAGACACCTGAGTGTAGCTGAGCAGAAAAGTAGTTTGCGCTGTTGCATGAGGTATGAAGGCTCCAGCCCACCAGTCCTACACCTGTCATTCATCCACCTCAATATTTCTTAGCCTAGGAAGCTAATGGCTGTGCTACAACAGTGTGGCTCCACTGTAAAATGCTTCCATCTGTTTTGGCAGCTTTTGGACCCCCTAAAGGTGATGTCTTTGTTTTTGCCTCCCATTAAATTCAATGGGGTTCGGATATGTTTGACTTGTTCGGCGAACACAGGTGAAGTCAACAAACATAAACCGAATCGAACCTCGGAAGGTTCGTTCATCTCTACTGAAGACAGGGGCGGACTGGCCTGGGTGGGAGTTGCCCCCCATACCAGTCATTTAGGATCAGTTTAGGGCCACCCATGCAGTAACAATTAAATTACTGGCGGCCACGGCTTGTCTTATAGATGGGGATGCGGCTGCCGGTGATTTAATGACACACATAGTAGTTAGCGTTGTTGCACTCGGTACTGTTGTGTACTGTGTGGCGCCCTGGACTAGCCAGGTCATCACAGGTACTGCAACACACACCCCCACCCCTAGACAGGCACATCAGCCAGACACAAAATCCTTGTTGCCTCCCTCCAGGGGCTGATGTCCACACCAGGTGGGGTGGAGCCAGGTGGTTGGCCCCACCCACTGAGGAGTTCACAGTCCTGGAGGCGGGGAAAGGAAGCAGATAGTGTTGAGTGGTGAAAGTGAGAGGAGCTACTGCTGGTGTCTGGGTGGGAGCCCAGGCACTGACAGCAAGGTTGGCAGACGGTGGTGGCCGTCTGCAGGAGAGGCGAATTGACGCGGAAGCGTTGGACCGGGGTCGGGCGGTGGCCCGCCGGTACCGAACCGGGGAGCGAAGTGAAGCCAGCACACTCAGGCAGGGCTTGCGGACCCCGACCAGGCTTGGAGCCGCCATTAAAGGTCAAATCCATCAGTGACCGGAACCCCAGGGGTTTCCTAACAGCCAAGACCCGATTGAAGGCAACCGTCCAACCAGCAAAAAGGAAATACAGCTACCGCCACAGCTAGAGTTCCAAGGGCCTGAGCCTGCGGGCAAAAGGGCTCCTCCGGCACATATACACGCTGGGGAGCGGGTTACCGGTGGGAATCCATCGGGACCGAACATACACACAGGTGCAGGGAAAGGCAGCCACCACCAACCATCAGGGAGAAACTGCAGCAGCCAGCTGCGGGAGCCGTCCATCCAGCCGTTTGGTTTACCAGAGACTTTGCGTACATTTGTGGCTGAATGAGTACTACCGTGCCATCCGGCACCGCGCTGCGCAATCCAAGCGACCCTGCACCTTCCCGACCGTGCCTCCCCGTCACCTCACCGGGCCCCGGGACCACAACCCCTACCCACGGAGGGGGAGAACAACATCCCAGCTGCTCCCTGCCATCGCTCCCGGGATCCCCGTCACCAGCAGCGGTGGTGCCCCAACCTCACCACAAACCGTGGGTGGAAACCGTGGGTGGTGTCATGGACCGAATCCCCAAACCAAACCACCCCTTTTATTCACGGGCGAGGAGCGCCGCTCGAGTCCCCAGATCCGGCCCACTGCTCGAGCCACCGAGCAGCAGCAGCAGCAGCAGAGCCGGACCCGAGCGTTAGCAAGCGCTGCGGCAGCGGCGCCCTCCCCGCCCGCGACAACTGTACCTTTAATCAGTGTCTCACTGCTGACTTAGGCGTGCCACACAGTACAGGACATACCTCTTCTAACCCTCCAGAGCGGAGCTCAGAAAACAGGCAGTGTGGCCATTACATAGCTCTAGTGTCTGGCTGTACTAGTAAAAGTGCACTTCACTCCACACATCAGCACAGAACAGTTATAGAGCGCTGCTGACTGCTGTTCAGCACTGCTCAGGATCTGTTATAAATATTAGTGGGGGAGAGGAAGAGGACATAATGACTGCTGAGGGGAGGGGGAGAGCAGCTAATGATGACTGCTGAGGGGGAGAGCACCTAATGATGACTGTAGGGGGCAGGGGGAGAGCACCTAATGATGACTGTGACTCGCCCACCCAGGACCTTAGGTGACTCGGGGTAGTCAGCGGTGGCGGGGCCCGACTCCATGACCCTGGTGGAGTCAATTAATGCGGCGATGTTGGGGGAGATGGTGATAATGTTTATATAAGATTCGTGACGCCACCTGTGGTAATTTGAAATTATGGAGCCGCAGCTGCTGGTAGGGACCTCCGTGGCTGATGTTATGGCAGCTGAGGTGTTTCTTGCTCTCCACAGGTAGAGCGGATACCCCGGGGCAACCTTTGGTGCTTGGTAAAGTCTATGGTGTTTTATGTTGATGAGGTGCAGGATAAAACAGACAACACAGGGCTTGCAGTTAAGATGTTTTACTCACTGTTCAGTCACTGCAGTAGACCGGTTACCCACGGAATGCCAGGATCCGCTGTCAGGGGCCGCCGCCGATCCCGGATAGGTCAAGGGTCAGTCCCGGTGTACCCCTTTTTGTGTGTGTCCTTTTCTGACTGACTTCCTAGCCTTCAACTGTTTTAGCTGGTCTTGGCCTCCACCACAGGGCCTGTGCAAAGGGGGCTGACCGTAGTCGTAACTTGCCCTCTTTACCGGGGATCTGTGGCAGGAAGTGGCCCTGGGCGCTTGCAACGATCTCCCAGGCCTTCGGTTTTACTTTTGAGGAATTGTCTTTCTTCCCTCTGTCTAGGGACCGTCCCTGAATGCAGCCAGATCCCTCCACCCGATGTTGTCAGTGGAACAGGTCACGGGACAATTGCCCTTCCTTGGCCCTGGAATCCTTTCTTCTTTTCTTTCAGTGTCACCTGGGCCTAACTAGACCCCAGGATCTCCACCAGGAACCTCCTTCTGTCTCTGTCCTTTCTGTCTGCTGTCCTCTCTTGACAGCCCACCTCCTCACTCCTTCTCTCTCACTGCCTGACAGGCTGACTAAACTTGAACTTTCTAGTTCCCTTTGTCTACTCTCTCTTTCTGACTCCTCCCACACACCCACTGACTAGGCCCCACCCTCACCATTGGGATCAGTGATGGGACTTACGGCCCCATGAGCTAAACATCTATGGGGGTTACTGCCACCATCCCTGACCCAGTGTATGCCTACCAATTGGTGTGTGCAAGTTTTGTCTGTACAAATGACAAAATGTCTGTACAATGACCCCAGTCCTACCCGGGATGAGATACCACACCTCTGGCTGAGGTGCAATATCTCCTGTGGTGACGGAAGCCTCAGGGGCGCCACAACTGCAGAGGGAGGGGGGGAGCACTTAATGGTGACTGCGGGGGGAGGGGGAGAACACTTAATGATGACTGCGGGGGGAAGGGAAAGCACCTAAGGATCACTGCTGGGGGGAGGGGGAGAGCACCTAATGATGACTTCTGGGGGAGGGGGAGAGCACTTAATGATGACTGCGGGGGGGAAGGGAAAGCACCTAAGGATGACTGCTGTGGGGAGAGGAGCTATTGATGACTGCTGGGCACAGGGAGAGAGGAGCTAATGATGACTGCTGGGGGGAAAGGAGCTAATGATAACTACTGGGTGAATCACCTAATGATGACTGCGGGGAGGGGGAGAGCACCTAATGATCACTGCTGTGGGGGAGGGGGAGAGGAGCTAATGATGACTGCTGGGGGGAGAGTGAGAGCTACTAATGATAACTGTTGGGGGGATGGGAAGAGCAGATGACTGCTGATGGAGGAGGAGAGCAGCAAATGACTGCTGGGGGAAAGGGAGAGGAGACAATGACTGCTGGGGGAGGAGATAATTACTGCGGCGGGGGAGGGGGAGAAGAGATAATGACCTGTACCCCGAGTGTCGGTGCCATTGTCCTGTACCCACAGTGTCGGTGTCATTATCCTGTACCCCCAGTGTCAGTTTCATTATTCTGTACCCTCTGTATCAGCATCATTATTCTGTACCCCCAGTGTCATTATCCTGTATCCCCAGTGTCATTATCCTGTATCCCCAGTGTCAGTGTCATTATCCTGTATCCCCAGTGTCAGCGCCATTATGCTGCATCCCAGTGTCAGTGTCATTATCCTGTACCCCGATTGTCAGCGTCATTATCCTGTACCCTGATTGTCAGCGTCCTTATCCTGTACCCCAGTGCCAGTGTCATTATCCTGCACTCTAGTATCAGAGTCATTATCATGTACTCCCAGTGTGACGCCCTGGACTAGCCAGGTAGTCACAGACATAACAACACACACACCCCCACCCTAGACAGTTACAACAGTCAGACAAAAAAACCCTTGTTGCCTCCCTCCAGGGGCTGATGTCCTCACCAGGTGGGGCGGAGCCAGGCGGTTGGCCCCACCCACCAAGGAGTTCACAGGCCTGGAGGCGGGAAAAGGAGCAGATTAGTTTGAGAGGTGAAAGCGAGAGGTCAGAAACTGCAAGTGTCTGGGTTGGAGCCCAGGCACTGACAGCAAGGTTGGCAGACGGTGGTGGCCGTCTGCAGGAGTTAGCGGATCTCTGTGGAACCGTAGGACCGGGGTTGGGTGGTGGCCCACCGGTACCGAACCGGGGAGCGGAGTGAAGTTAAGCACACAGGCAGGACCATCGGACCCCGACTAGGCTTGGAGCCGCCGACAACGGTCAAATCCGAGTGTGACGGGAACTCCAGGGGTTTCCTAACAGCCAAGTCCCGCTAGAAGGCAACAGTCCACACCGTGAGGATATACAGCCACCGCCACAGGCTAGAGATCCAAGGGCCAGCACCTGCGGACAAAAGGGCTCCTACGGTACCTATACGCCGGGGAGCGGACTACCAGTGGGCAACCACAGGAGTCAGAACATTCTAACAAGGTGCAGGTTAAGACAGCCACCATCAGCCATCCGGGGAGAGCACAACAACACTGCAGCCGGCTGCGGGACCCGTCCATCCAGCCGTTTTGGTTTACCAGAGACTCTGTCATTGATTGTCTGAGTGAGTACACCAGTGCCGTCCGGCACCGCGCCGCGCTGTCCCTGCAACCCTGCACCCCAGCCATCCAGCCTCCCCGCATCATCACCGGGCCCCGGGATCACCAACTCCTACCCACGGAGGGGATAACATCCTAGCTGCTCCCTACCATCTCTCCCGGGATCCCCGTCACCAGCAGCGGTGGTGCCATGATCACCACGTCCCGTGGGTGGCGTCACGAACTATCTCCCCAAACAAATCGTCCCTTTTCACTCACGGGTGAGGAGCGCTGCTCGAGTCCCCGGGTTCGGCCCACCGCTCGAGCCACCGAGCAGCAGCAGCAGAAGCCCCGGACCCGAGCGTGGCGAGCGCGCCCCTCCGCCCGCGACACCAGTTTCAGTGTCATTATGATGTACCCCAGTGTCAGTGTCATTATCCTGTACCCCCAGTGTCAGTGTCATTATCCTGTATCCCCAGTGTCAGTGTCATTATCCTGCACCCACAGTGTCAGTTTCATTATCCTGTACCCCCAGTGTCAGTGTTATTATCCTGCACCCACAGTGTCAGTTTCATTATCCTGTATCCCCAGTGTCAGTGTCATTATCCTGCACCCAGTGTCAGTGTCAATATCATGTACCCCCAGTGTCATTATCATGTACCCCCATTGTCAGTGTCATTATCCTGTACCCAAGTGTCAGTGTCATTATCTTAGGCTATATGTTATTACACAGGACTAGTAAAGGGTTTATCCAACATGTAAACTAATTTGGAAATTATAGTGATGCTTTTAAAGGGAATCTTGCCAGCACTGACTGATTGTTCATATTTTGTACAGACGCTCGGTGCATCATGGCGGGGCTAAACATTTAAGTGCAGCTTTGTACCTGCTTGGTTTCCTTCTATCTCCTCCTTTTTTATGACAGATCTGGCTTCACAGAGCAAGAGAAGGGCGGTAGATAGATGGAATAGAAGTAGATGGGAAGATTCATATACCGTATTTTTCGCTTTATAAGACGCACTTTTCTTCCCAAAAATTTGGGAGGAAAATGGGGGGTGCGTCTTAAAAAGCAAATATAGCGGTACCTGGGGGTCCTGTCCTTACGGTGATCGGGCGGCCGGGTGCTGCGTGCGGGTGGCTGCCGGGTGCTGCGTGCGAGCGGCGGCCGGGTGCTGCGTGCGGGCGGCGAGCGGCGGCCGGTTGCTGTGTGCGGGCGGAGAGCGGCGGCCGGGTGCTGTGTGCGGGCGGAGAGCGGCGGCCGGGTGCTGTGTGCGGGCGGAGAGCGGCGGCCGGGTGCTGTGTGCGGGCGGAGAGCGGCGGCCGGGTGCTGTGTGCGGGCGGCGAGCGGCGGCCGGGTGCTGTGTGCGGGCGGCGAGCGGCGGCCGGGTGCTGTGTGCTGTGTGCGGGCAGAGAGCGGCGGCCGGGTGCTGTGTGCGGGCGGCGAGCGGCGGCCGGGTGCTGTGTGCGGGCGGAGAGCGGCGGCCGGGTGCTGTGTGCGAGCGGCGAGCGGCGGCCGGGTGCTGTGTGCGGGCGGAGAGCGGCGGCCGGGTGCTGTGTGCGGGCGGAGAGCGGCGGCCGGGTGCTGTGTGCGGGCGGAGAGCGGCGGCCGGGTGCTGTGTGCGGGCGGAGAGCGGCGGCCGGGTGCTGTGTGCAGGCGGAGAGCGGCGGCCGGGTGGTGTGTGCGGGCGGCGAGCGGCAGCCGGGTGCTGTGTGCGGGCGGCGAGCGGTGGCCGGGTGCCTGTGTGCGGGCGGCAGATGGCTGCCGCACGCACGCAAGCACAGGTACCCGGCCGCTTGCACGCAGGGTGGGCGGGCAGCCTGCTGGCTGCCACTCTGTGCGGGCGGCTGTGCAGCAAATTACCCAGTTTCTCCGCGGTCCAAGTTTCAAATGATGGCGCCGGGAGCGGGTGCGTGCGCAGATGGAGCTCTTGGATGAGAGCTCCATCTGCGCATGCGCTCCAGACGCCATTATTTGAACCGGGACCGCGGACACTGGGACACTCACTGCACCGGCCTGCTGAATGACTCACCCTCCGACGCTGCTGCTGCCGCCGCCACCACCATCACGGGCCCCCCGGCTCCTGCCACCCCGGACGCCACAGCACCTGCCACCACGGACGGCACCTGCCACCACGGACCCCGCTGCCACTGACCTGCCATGCCTGCCAGCACAACCTCTGCCTCCTGTGACCCCGCTTGACCACCACTGCTGCCCTCCTCCGGTAAGAGAACACCGGATTATAAGATGGACCCCATTTTTCTTTTTTTTACCTTTTTTATGTCTAAGTTTGGGGTGCGTCTTATAATCCGGTGCGTCTTATAAAGCGAAAAATACGGTAAATGTTTCGCCTCCATGGTGCACAGAGCGCCTGTGGAAGATTTGATCAGTCATTCTTTGCTCACAATCCCTTTAAAACAATAAACAGACAAACTCAGCCTCTCTAAACCTTGTTAATTAAGCACAGAGCACTTATAGGGATTGTTCACTTTTTGGACAACCCTTTCTGATTTCCCATGTTTAACCCTGTTAAAATTTAAAAGCTTATCCTCTCCCATGCATGCAGCGCTCCAGAGGTGTCGGCTCTCTTGTTCCCGGCACTCACTTGAGGTGCTGATGTCACACGAGCTCCGCGCCCAATCTCCGCTGACTTCCCTCTCCCCAACTGCAAATAAATAAATGTAAGTGATTACTATGACCTGTTATTACAAGAATCATAGAATCAAGAACCAATAGTGTGTAACTTCTGTGCCATCTAAATAATGGAGCTGTTGCAAACATGAAAACACTCCCAGCTTCCTTCTTTTCAGTTTAAAAACTATTTAGCAGTGATGGCCTTATGTCACAGGCAGGGTCGGACTGGCGCACCAGGACACCGGAGAATCCTTCAGTAGGCCCCGCCCCCAGTCCAGCACTGCAGATCCTGCACATACAGGGTCTGAAGTCGTAATGGCCTGGTGGGACAGCGGGGGATCCCCCAGTGGGCCTGCCCAAGGTTCTTGGTAGGCCCCTGTCAGGGGTGTAACTACCGAGGTTGAAGAGGTCCCCACTGCGACCGGGCTTAGGGGTATAGGGGGCCGGTGGGCCCCAGCCCCTGATCCAGATGGATGTGTGTCGAAGGCTGCACATCTAGCAGAAATACATCGCAGCACAGAGATCCATTGGGCCCCTGAACTGTGCTGTACCAGCCGCCAATTAAGGCAATGAATATTGCTCCCCATGCACATGATCCTGTGCACGGGGAGCAGAGAATATGCTGAGAGCTGACACTGCTGTAAATGGCCGTGCATCACACTGATGTCATGCGCTGCGCTGCTTACACTCTGGTCAATTCCCAGCGTTGCAGGAGGACACCGGGGGCATGCAGGGTTGGTGAGTACCATGGCCACCGGTCACACAGGGCCCCTTCTGACAGACAGCAGATGGGGTGCCACAGGGAGCAGCAGTTCACTGTCATTTGCTGCTACTGCTGTGCACAGGCTCCAGCACAGGACGCCCACCCCTCCTCTGTGTCCTGTCTGCTCCCGTCTTCACCACAGAGAGGGGGGAGGGGCACCTGCACTGCTGTGGCCGGAGAAGCTGCTCTAAAGACCCTATGAACTGCAGGAGGCCAAAAAGGAGGTGAGTATAATGTGCTCATGTGTTATGTATAAGAAATGTGTGTCCTGTATAGTGTGCAATATGTAGCTCTGTCTGTCTGTGTATACTGTCTGTATATACTGTCTGTCTGTGTATAATGTCTGTCTGTGTATACTATCTGTGTATAATGTCTGTCTGTGTATACTGTCTGACTGTATACTGTCTGTCTATATTATCTGTCTGAGTATAGTGTCTGTCTGTGTAAGGCTAGTCTCACACATTCGGCTTTTTGCCGGTTTGACGGATTCGACGCACGCCACTACAGTGTATACAGTACAGTGGCAGCGCCGCAATTTCCGGGTCACATGACAGCATGTGACCAGCGCTTGTTGCGCTGCCATTGTACTGGCATGCGCCGAATCCGGCAAAATGGCGAAAAGCCAGATGTGTGAAACCGGCCTAAACTGTCTGTCTATACTGTCTGTCTGTCTGTATATCCTATATCCATCCATCCATCCTGTCTGTACATCTATCTATCTATACCTCCATGCTATTTATCTATAAAAAAAATTCCATATGCCTCATTATGAAAGTGAACACATAGTACAATCGTTTTGTTTTTTTGTTGTTTTTTTTTACTGTGTTCGGCGCAGTGGGGGGCTATATAGCATGATGGGGGCTATATACCAGGATGAGGGGGCTATATACCAGGATAGGTGGCTGTATACCACAATAGAGGCTATATACCAGGATGAGGGTCTATATAACAGGAAGGAGTGCTATATACTAGGATGGGGGGCTATATACCAGAATGGGGGCCATGATGGGGCCATATCTACCAAGATGGGCCATATATACCAGTATGGGCAATGATCGGGACATATATACCAGGGTGGGGCAATATATACCAGGCTATATCCATGATCGGGGTCATACACCAGGATGAAACATCAAAAAACTGACCTGCACATCCAACAAATGTGAGCAGGTGCTAACTGAAAAAAACATAGTAACTATAAATGCATACAGTCGCACACTGAAAAAGCCAATAAAGTACAAGGGAAAATATGGCAGTGCATTACTGCAAAAGAGAGATATTTAGTTTATGTATTGGCCAATGCATGTAAGCCCGGACACCAACGGCAAGGTATATCTCTGTAATACGGGAACCTAACTTAAATGCCACTATCTAGATTAAAAACATCCGTATCTGGGCAAAATGCCACTATTTGGACTGCAAACCTCCATGTATGGGCAGCTAGGCTCCTGCTATAATGGTTATGAACACAGCCAGGTCTTAGGGCGGAGTGCCCAGTCAGAAAAAGACTCACTAGAAACATCAAAAAACTGACCCGCACATCCAACAAATGTGAACAGGTGCTAACTGAAAAAAACATAGTAACTATAAATGCATAGTTAGCACCTGTTCACATTTGTTGGATGTGCGGGTTAGTTTTTTGATGTTTCTAGTGAGTCTTTTTCTGACTGAGCACTCCGCCCTAAGACCTGGCTGTGTTCTTAACCATTATAGCAGGAGCCTAGCTGCCCATACATGGAGGTTTGTAGTCCAAATAGTGGCATTTTGCCCAGATACGGATGTTTTTAATCTAGATAGTGGCATTTAAGTTAGATTCCCGGATTACAGAGATATACCTTGCCGTTGGTGTCCGGGCTTACATGCATTGGCCAATACATAAACTAAATATCTCTGTTTTGCAGTAATGCAGTGCCATATTTTCCCTTGTACTTTTTTGGCTTTTTCAGTGTGCGACTGTATGCATTTATAAATACACCAGGATGAGGCCATAATGGGGACATATACCAGGGGGGGTCCATATATACAGGCTATATCCATGATGGGGGTCATACACCAGGATGGGACCATATATACCAGGATATAGGCATGATGGGGGTTATACACCAGGATGGGTCCATGATGGAGAGATATATTCTGATGGGGTCATAATGGGGATATATATACCTGAATGGGGCCATGATAGTGGACATATATATCAGGATGGGACCATATATACCAGGATATAGCCATGATGGGATCATACACCAGGATGGGGCCATGATGTGGACATATTTACCAGGATGGGAGACATATTTTCCAGGAAGTGGCCCAGGATGGGGGCCCCAGGCTCAAACTCTACATCGGGGCCCATCAAACTGTAGTTACGCCACTGGCCCTTGTGCTGGATATAGAGGGGGCCTGCCACTGGTAACCCTTTGTGAATGGGTTTTGGGCCATCAAACGTCAGTGCTATGTGCCTGCAGCTCCTGCCTCCTGCACATACAGAGTCGGAATGGCCTAGCGGGACAGTGTGGGATCCCCCAGTGAGCACAAGGCCCTCGGTGGGCCCCCTGTGCTGGATATAGAGGGGGCCCGCCACCGGTAACCGCGTTTGTGAATAGGCTTTGGGTCAGACGTCAGTGCTATGCGTCGTGAGATGACGTCAGCATGCAGCGCATAGTAGTGACGTTTAGTTGTTACCAGCCTATCAAAGGCCGCGAGCAGTCTCTGATAGGCTGGCAGATGTTGAACGTCACTGTCATTCGCCTGGACGTGACGTCAGCGCACGGCGCATAGCACTGACACTTACTGGCCGGCCCGTCACTTATTTCACATCACGCTGTGCCGCAGAAGCGCCAGTGGCACGGTGTGAGGAGTGGAGCCAGAGAATCTGTAAGTGCAAGTGCACAATATGGGACAGTGTGAGAGAGAGCAGCCTGGGATTAGGTGGGCCGCATGGAAATGGGGGGCACAGTAATTAGAAGTGAAGGAGAGGAGCAGTATGAAGAGTTATGAACTTTGGGGGACAGTAAGGTAAGTGGGAGCAAAGGGGGGCAATATGGATAAGTGGGAGCATAGAGGGGACAGTATGGATAAGTGGGAACAGAGGAGGAACAGTGAGAGTTGAGGGGGGACAGTATGGTGAGGTAAGGCTAGTTTCACACTTGCGCTATTTTGACGCAAACGGAATCCGTCACTAATGTAGTACAGTTCATTTATTTACAGTGGAAGCGCGTTAATATGGCGCGTGTGTGTGGCATTCAGTACCCGCTTGTGTCCACATGGTGTCGCGCTTCCACTGTAAATAAATGAACTGTACTACATTACTGACGGATTCCGTTTGCGTCAAAATAGCGCAAGTGTGAGTGGGGCCTTCATCTGATGTTTTCTGGTAACATCCTTACCATTGTTAAAGAAGCCTCTCATTGAATTTTGTACTCATTTAATGTGTGTATGTGCATGTGATGTAGTGTGAGTGTGATAATACACTCAACTACCGCTGCATTCAGTGTCCAGCGCCGGCCTCTTCTTCTTAGTGACGTCACCCCTCTCCAGACTCTCCGGTGTCCTTCGCCGGCCTCCTCTTGTTTATGACGTCACCCCTCTCCAGACTCTCCGGTGTCCTTCGCCGGCCTCCTCTTCTTAGTGACGTCACCCCTCTCCAGACTCTCCGGTGTCCTTCGCCGGCCTCCTCTTCTTAGTGACGTCACCCCTCTCCAGACTCTCCAATGTCAAGCATGTTAGCACTCCCCTGTGGACACTCCTGCGTCTTTATAGGATATTGAATACAACAATGGCCGAGATTGGTGGAGGGCAGCCCCGGATCAAACTCTGCACCAGATCACATTGGACTATAGTTACGGCACTTCGCAGGAGTGCCATCAAGATTTCTCACGAGCTGCGCCTATGCTCTGGAACACACTACCAAGAGAAATCCGATTAATTCCCAACATCCACACCTTTAAGCGGGCCCTAAAAACGCATTTCTTTAGACTAGCCTATCAACTCACTGCCCTGATCTAATCTAGTCCCTTTCTGCCCTTCAAAAAATGTACTTCCAGTTCTCATCCCCTGTAGCTGTATAAATTCTCACCGACGGGTTCATGCAGCTGCTTTTGAATACCCTATTAAATCGATGGCTGGACCATATATGACAAGCTTTCCCCCCCCCCCCCCCATTCACCTTTTGTGTCTCCCCTATTTCCTCATAGACTGTAAGCTTACGAGCAGGGCCCTCAATCCTCCTGGTATATTAATTTTGTTATTTTGTATTGTCTCATATTGTCTGTACATGTCCCCTCTTAATTGTAAAGCGCTGCAGAATATGTTGCCACTATAGAAATAAAACTTATTATTATTATTATTTATCTCTCTGTATATATACACACACATTATGTTCACTATGATAGCGCCCAATAATCACTCTAGTAGCAAAAGTAGCCATATTCTCGTCCATCAATAGTCAGGCAGTTGCTAATTCTCTTCATGATTGGTGGGAGTGGAGTGTTTGTTCCTGTCAACTTGGTGGCAGCAGTGGGATATCTGCTTGATCTCCCCGGATATTTACAGACCACCCCTTTGTTCCTCTTACCCAATGGATGCAAGTGTAATGTGTGCACACAATAAATTATTTATTCACTTAGTTAGATCATTTTATTTTAAAAAGGTGTTGTTAGTTGCCAGATGTTGTTAGTTGCCAGATGTTGTTAGTTGCCAGATGTTGTTAGTTGCCAGATGTTGTTAGTTGCCAGATGTTGTTAGTTGCCAGATGTTGTTAGTTGCCAGATGTTGTTAGTTGCCAGATGTTGTTAGTTGCCAGATGTTGTTAGTTGCCAGATGTTGTTAGTTGCCAGATGTTGTTAGTTGCCAGATGTTGTTAGTTGCCAGATGTTGTTAGTTGCCAGATGTTGTTAGTTGCCAGATGTTGTTAGTTGCCAGATGTTGTTAGTTGCCAGATGTTGTTAGTTGCCAGATGTTAGGCCTATATAGCGTGGAGATAACAAACAATAATGTTTAAGGGCAATCCATTCACAATATTGAAGATCTATTCTGGAAAGACCATCTGCAGCAGCCCTCTTCACCTAAACACAGCTCCCTGGCTCCCACATGGGTAATGGCAACCAGTGTCATTTTGGATCTTTAATCAGCACTGGTTTGACTTTGTGAGCACGATTAGGGATTATAACAGGAACATCTATGCCTATGTGTATTGAGACACTGCTCTGCTAAGTGATTGTAATCTGTTTTGTATTTACATAGCATGTTTTGTATGCAATTTATGCGTATGTATATTGAGACATTCCTCTGCCAAATAGAGATGAGCGAACCGGTCGTGGTTCGGCTCGAGTTCGGTTCGCCGAACGGAGGTCCCGTTCGAGTTCGGTTCATCGAACGTTCGACGAACCGAACTCGAACCGCATAGGAAACAATGGCAGGCATTCACAGACACATAAAAACACCTAGAAAACACCCTCAAAAGGTGTCCAAAAGGTGACAAACAACTCACAACACAAACACATGGGAAAGTGACAAGAACAAATTCTCATGCGAAAACAAAAGAGCGTAACGAGGAAAAAGAGGACGAGACACAGATATAGGCATGGCACGCCCTTCTAAAATCATGTAAAACACCGCAAGGTGACTCCAAGCGGAGTCTCCCTTTTTTCCAAAAATTGTGCCCCACACACACACCCACCCATTCAGTGGCAGCACTTGTGCCCTAGTTGTACACTTCACAGCTAGATTTGCATCAAGCACATTCAAAAATACGCCATTCTTAACCGTCCCCAGGATGACACCGGGGTAGGTAGCAAAGTCTTTCCTGATCCCAGCTCTGTTCATCTTGGATCATTTTTAAAAACAATGTAAGTAAGGGTTACTCCAAGCGGAGTCTCCCTTTTTTCAAAAAATTGGGCCACACAGACACCCCATCAGTGGCAGCACTTGTGACCTAGTTGCAAACAGGATGTTTTGATTTGCATCAAGCACATTCCAAATCCACAAGCATTTACTCTCCCCAGGATGACACAGGGGTAGTAAATTCCTTGTGGCTCCATGACTTGTTCATTTTGATGAACGTTAGTCTGTCCACATTGTCACTGGACAGACGCGTGCGCTTATCTGTCAGCACACAACCAGCAGCACTGAAGACACGTTCAGAGACAACGCTGGCAGCTGGACACGACAAAATCTCCAAGGCGTAAGTGGAGAGCTCTGGCCATTTTTCAAGATTTGAAGCCCAAAATGAGCAAGGCTCCATTTGCAAAGTCATGGCATCGATGTTCATTTGGAGATACTCCTGTATCATCCTCTCCAGCCGTTGACTATGTGTTAGACTTGTGGTCTCTGTTGGCCTTGCAAAGGTCTAAAAAAATTATGAAAAGATTCCATAAAATTGCTGTTACCAGCACCAGATACAGTCCTACTGGTACGGGTAGACTGTTGAAGATGACGAGACCGTCCCATGTTTGTCAAGTTACAACTGGGAGATTCACTCCCTGCACCTGCACGGTTGTTTGGTGGAAAAGCCGAGCTAAGATTGAGTAACAGCTTCTGCTGATACTCCTGCATACGTGCGTCCCTTTCTATGGCTGGAATTATGTCACAAAATTTGGACTTGTACCGGGGATCTAATAGTGTGGCAAGCAAGTAGTCATCATCACTTCTAATTTTGACAATACGAGGGTCATGTTGGAGGTAGTGCAGCAAGAAAGCACTCATGTGTCTTGCGCAGCCATGCGGACCAAGTCCACGCTGTGTTTGTGGCATAGAGGTGCTACCCGTTCTTTCTTCCTCTGACATCTCCCCCCAACCTCTTTCAACTGAAATTTGACCAAGGTCTCCCTCATCCGCTGAGTCTTCCATGTCCATGGACAGTTCGTCCTCCATTTCTTCATGTTCTCCTGCACCTTCCTCAACATTTCGCCTGCTACCATGCGCACTTGTTGATCCCTGTCCCCCATGGTCCCATGCCTGCCGCGTTGGTGATGATGAACGTCTGGACCTTGGAGATGTTGTTATGTCTTGCGCATATGAATCCTCCTGTAGTTCCTCCCCTTCCTGTTGTCCCACCCCCTGAATCCGAATAGTGTTTAGCGTGTGCTCCAGCATGTAAATGACTGGAATTGTCATGCTGATAATGGCATTGTCAGCGCTAAACATATTCGTCGCCATGTCGAAACTGTGCAGAAGGGTGCATAGGTCCTTGATCTGAGACCACTCCATCAGGGTGATCTGCCCCACCTCTGCATCTCGTTAGCCCAGGCTATACGTCATGACGTATTGCACCAGGGCTCGGCGGTGCTGCCACAGTCGCTGTAACATGTGGAGAGTCGAATTCCAGCGTGTCGCCACATCGCATTTCAGGCGATGAACCGGCAGGCCGAAAGACTTCTGGAGCGATGCAAGTCGCTCAGCTGCGGCGCTTGAACGGCGGAAGTGAGCAGACAGTTTTCGTGCCCTGGTCAGAAGGCCATCTAGGCCGGGATAGTGTGTTAAAAATTGCTGGACAACAAGGTTCAACACGTGAGCCATACAAGGTACGTGTGTCACCTTGCCCAGGCGAAGGGCCACACCCAAGTATGCAGCATTGTCGCACACGGCCTTACCAGGCTGCAGGTTGAGTGGAGACAACCATTTATTAAACTCGGGCCGCAGAGCTGACCACAACTCCTCAGCTGTGTGACTCTTATTCCCAAGACATGTCAAGCTAAAGACCGCCTGATGACGTTGCGCTCTGCTGCCAGCATAGTAATGAGGGGTGCGTGATTCCTTCTGCGCAGTGAGAACGCTGGTGGCCTGACCAGGCAGGCTTGGGGCGGAGGTGGAGGACACAGATGAGGTGGAGGAGGCAGAAGCAGTGGCGGAACTTGGACAGACAGAGGATTGACACACAAGTCATGGGGACGGCAAGACCTGTGCAGCAGACCCTTCACCATCTATCACCATAGTTACCCAGTGCCCAGTCAGCGACATGTAACGTCCCTGTCCATGCTTACTGGTCCAAGTATCGGTGGTAAAATGCACCCGTTCACACACAGAGTTTCTCAAGGAAGCGGTGATGTTGTGTGCGACATGCTGGTGTAGCGCGGGCACACCTTTCTTAGAGAAGTAGTGGCGACTGGGCATCTGGTACTGGGGCACAGCGACAGACATAAGGTCTCTAAAATCCTGTGTGTCCACCAGGCAGAAAGGCAGCATTTCGGTAGCCAAGAGCTTACAGAGGGATAGAGTCAACCTCTTAGCTTTGTCATGGGTCGCAGGAAATGGCCTTTTATTTGTCCACATCTGAGGGACAGAGATCTGGCTGCTGTGTGTAGATGGTGTTGAGTAGGGTGTCCCTGGAAAAATGCAGGTTTGTGAGGAAAGTGCAGTCGGAGACATGATGTTGCCTTCATCCAACGTTGGTGCTATCGATGTCTGAGAGAGCTGTACACACGCACTTGTTTCCCCTTCCAAACCAACTGACGACCTACCAAGCAAACTGCCTGTTGCGGTTACAGTGGTGGAAGTTGTGCGTGGAAAACCAGGTGTGACAGCTGTCCCCACAGTCCTAGAAGATGAAGAGCACGCGGATGCACTGGAAGGGGCAGGCCGTGGATGGTTCGCTCCGCTAGGCCGCAATGCAGCACGGTGAGCTTCCCACTGGGACCTATGATATTTATTCATGTGACGATTCATGGAAGAAGTTGTCAAACTGCTGAGGTTTTGACCTCTACTAACAGAATCACGACAAATTTTACACATCACATAATTTGGGCGATCTTTTTCTATGTCAAAAAAGGACCAGGCTAGGCAAGGCTTAGAGGGCATGCGACCTGCTGAGCCCCCCCGACTAGTGCTCAGAGGCAGAGTGGTGGCTGATGATGCAGTTGTAGACGTGCTACCAGTGCTCCGACTCTGTCCAGGAAGGTGCAAGGTAACTTCGTCGTCGGTTGCATCCTCCTCCACCGCCTCTGTTGACCTCCTCGAGTACCTGACTGTGGGTTGACAGTAGGTGGGATCTAGAACTTCCTCATCAATTGTTGTGTTTGCACTCCCTTCACCCTCAGACCGAGCCTCTTCTTGCCCTGACCGAATATTTAAGTTGTCATCACAATCTGGTATCTGCATCTCATCGTCATCAGTATGTTCCTCATTGTCTATAACCACAGGTGTTACAGTTTGTGACAAAGGGTCAACATTATGCTCAGAAACTTGGTCCTCACGGCCTGAATCAGAGTCAAAGGTTCTGGGCATCACTGCAGACCATTTCCTGGTCTGTACTCACTGTAGCTTGGGAGCAGACCTCTGATTCCCAGGCTATAGTGTGACTGAACAGCTCTGCAGACTCAGCCATCTCAGTTCCACCATACTGTGCAGGGCTGATGGAGACTTCAGAGCTGGGAGAAAGCAAGTTTGATTGGGATGACAACTCAGAGGACTGGTGTTTTTTGGATGCAGTAGTTGAGGTGGCTGAGAGGGCACTTGTTGGACCACTTGAGATCCATTCAAGCATTTTCCTTTTTTGGCCATCATCTACCTTTGTTCCTGTTGTTCGTGTCCGTAAAAAAGGGAGCACATCGGATTGTCCACGGTAAGTAGTAGACATCTTCCTTTTGCTGGTAGATGGTCTATCTTCAGCAGATGTTAATGGAGCTTTGCCACCTTCCCCACGGACAAAACCTTTTTTTCCTTTTCCAACACGCCTCTTGCCCTTTCCACCAGCATCTGTCATTTTGCCACTCATGTTGATTGCGACAAGATTGTGCACTTAAAATGTGGTAGTAAAAATTGAGAGGTGGTGTAGATTGCAGCGGTGGTCTAGCTTTATTAACAGCAGAATAATAAAGAATAATTATCCCTGACAATGCAACTACGGCCCTTAAACTGGCAGCATAAATTGCTAGTATAATGGCTTAGTAACAATGAGTTTTAGTGTGCAATGCAGGCAGACGTGCTGCAAATATCTTTGCACTAGTGGGGCAATACAGAAGTCCAATAGCCACGTTTAGGATGCCACTAAGTTCACTCAGGGTTTGCTAGTATAATGGCTTAGTAACAATGAGTTTGAGTGTGCAAAGGGCAGGAGGGTACAGTGCCAGGGTTGTGGGTCTCTGGGTAGAGGAAAGGAAGCCTGCCTTTCTATCCCTCCTAATGGGGAAATACAGCGAGGAAATCCCTGACTTTAGCTACACAGACGCTGTCATCTGGTGTAGCTGTTAAACTCTGTTTTCACGGACCTGTCACCTATGGCTCTGACCCTGCCGGTATGAGCCCTTAAAAGGACTGATAGAAAGTGCTATCCCTATGCTGTACAGTGCTGTGTATGGAGCGTACACAGCAGTATCGGCGATAGGAGCTGCGCTAGTGATGTCTGACACCAAGGACGCAGAAGGCAGATAATGGCGTGCTGGAGGAAAATGTCCGGTTTTATAATGCAGGGACATGTGACATGGACATCCTATCACACATGCTGTTGCTTCTCTGGCTAAAAGTCCACTTAGCTGTGTGTGTGTCTGGGATTGGCTGACATGCTGGCCCGCCCCACTACACACGCGCGCGCGCTTAGGGAAGGAAGACAAGGGAAAAAAAAAAAAAAAAAAGGCGATCGCCATTATACATACAGCAGTGATCTGAATGCGCTGTTCCCGCACACTATACACTGAAATGTCATAATAGTGTGAGTCACAGAGTGACTTACACTATTACAGCGGAAAGCCAGCTAGGAATTAGCTTGTCTTTTTGCTGCTAGAACCATTCTCGAACGTATCTAGAACTATCGAACTTTAGCAAAAAGCTCGAGTTCTAGATCGATCTAGAACAGCCCCCAAAATCACTCGAGCCGCGAACTGGAGAACCACGAACCGCGCTCAATTCTACTGCCAAACCATTGCTGACTTTGCATACAATGTATGCATATTGAGATACTGCAAAACGACTGCTGATTTGTCCTGTATCTGCATAGCATGCTTTGTATACAATTTATATTATGTAATTGCCTATGCACTCACTCATGCACTTTAAATATTTTCTATGCTCCCACTTAGTATTAGCCTAACAGGAAGTGGCATGTGGATACCATATAAAGTGTGTAAGAGTATGCACATTACTGTGGTACTATATGCCTTTCCAGTGTGGATGTAGAAGTATATATAATGTTGCCCATTTACTATTAGCTGTGCTACCTGTGAAGAGGGCCCCTATGTTTTCCCTGTATCCATGTACTCTACCGTTGAAACATTATCTGTAAAATTGTCCATACATAAAAAAATAATTTGTTTTTAAGCACTAAAATTGATTGCACTTTTGTAAAAGACAAATTCGGTGTAATGAGACTAGTTTTTGGATAATATCTGCTATAAGTATATCTAGGACCTGATCTGCATTTTCTGGTGGTAACCACTATACATTGAATTCCTGAATTCATCTACATATTGGATCACTGGTGGTGTCTGACCCCCACTAATGTGATATAGATGATTTATACCAAGTATAGTTAATCAATATCTTGTGATGTGTAAGGACATCAGACCTGGGGATATAAATGTACAGAAAGAATCTTGTATACTCACCGCTTTAGATGTTGCCGAGGCAACAGATCCCGGAGAAAAAGCGGCATAGCCTGAAAATATAAACAAGGTAACAAGATATTTCCAGATCTACTGTGATAATGAATAACTCAATTACTGTACAAATGTGTGCGGAAGGCGCATGACATGGGGGGTCTCCGGGGGTCTCCTGAACTCTTAGTACAGTAGATAAGTAGCACGGGTTATAGTCTGTGCTGAGGTCACTGTCCGTATGAATGGAAGTGCCTGGTAATGCAACTCGCACCATTCAAGTGCATAATACTACCATCGATTAACCCTTTACTGATATCCACCATTCATGTACAGTGTAAGTCAGTAGTGGGTGTATATTTACTATATACAGCTACACTGTGGTATATTGCTGTAAAGGAGTGTGTGTAGGAACACAATAATTATATACAAATACTACAGTTTATACAGGTAGATAGAAAGTATGAAAATATGTATATAGTGTACATAGGTTGTTAGTAGACTAATCGGTAAGGAAAAAGGGAGATATGCAGGAAAAAAACTGGTGATAAGTCATATATATATATATATATATATATATATATATATATATATATATATATATATATATATATGTAAATACTTTATGAAACAATATAGGTTACACCAGTGCACATGGTTGTGCTTCCAACAGAGAAAACAGGCATGTCACACTAAGAGGTAATGGAGGACTCATTCATATGGGTATAGTAAGATTATGTCCATCAATATAATGTAAAAAAAAAAAAGTGTCAGTTAAAATAAGAAAGTAATCAAGTAGAACAATGAAGCTAGAAAATACCACTTATGGTAGAGCAGTCACATAAATAGTAGATGCACTGCAGAGATAATATACATATATGGATCAACATTGAAACAACTAGTAAAATAGAAGAGAGTATAATGGGAAATAAAACTGAAGATAATAAGTATAAAGAACAGGCATTGCACGGGAAAGTGACAGTGCATTTAGATGGATCATGACCCCCATGGTACTGTGCTGAAGGGTCCCTGGTAATAGTAAAGTGAAGATTGTAAGTCACGTAATAGTTTGGTAAAGGGTGTCTGGTGACAGTGAGATCCTGTAGCGTGAGACACCCAACCCCAATGAGCGTTTCGTCTAACCTCCTGGGGGTGCTGTCAATAGGGGTTAGGGAGGAGGTTTCAAAAAGACAAATGTGGTCAATGAGATGAGGGTGCAGCACGTTGTGACGTATGCTTGGATCGTGACTTCCAGGGGAACATGGACATCTGCATCACATGAACAAAGAGTTTACAATGCAGGGAACATGGGAAGATACAGAGAGCCGGGAACCAGCCGGACACAACCCGCGCATGCGTAATGCCAGGCACTCATAAAATTGGATGTGACTGTGGATGTATAAGGGTAGTTGACATAAGAAGAGGCCACAAGGTGGCAGCATCTCATCATGGTAACTGACAGAAGACTGAACAGTATATTGGGCCAGCATTAGTGGAAACTTCCACAAGACGACAATAAGAGTGAGAATAGGCAAATGTCAATGCAGGTTTTATATAGAAAATGCAGACGTGTGGCAGGAAGGAAAAAAAATGAAAAAAAAAGTAGAGCATGAGGAATATAAAGTATTGTGTGCATGATGGGTGTAACAGGTAAATGTGAGTGTGACGCCCTGGACTAGCCAGGTAGTCACATACATACCAACACACACACCCCCACCCTAGGCAGTTACACCAGCCAACCAAAAACCCTTGTTGCCTTCCTCCAGTGTCTGATGTCCACACCAGGTGGGGCGGGGTCAGGCGGTTGACCCCACCCACCGAGGAGTTCACAGGCCTGGAGGCGGGAAAAGAGTCAGTTTAGTTTTGGAGGTGAAAGAGAAAGGAGTAAACACTTGGGTGTCTGGGTTGGAGCCCAGGCACTGACAGCAAGGTTGGCAGACGGTGGTGGCCGTCTGCAGGAGTTAGTGGAACTCCGCAGAGCCGTAAGGACCGGGGACGGGTAACGGCCCGCTTGTACTGAACCGGGGAACGGAGTGAAGCTAAGCACACAGGCAGGGCCATTGGACCCCGACCAGGCTTGGAGCCACCGTTAATAGTCAAATCCGAGTGTGACAGGAACCCCCGGGGTTCCCTAACAACCAAGTCCAGATTGAAGGCAACCATCCACCCAGGGAGGATATACAGCCACCGCCACAGGCTAGAGATCCAAGGGCCAGCGCCTGCGGGCAAAACGGGCTCCTACGGCACCTATACGCTGGGGAGCGGACTACCGGTGGGCAACCACAGGAGTCAAGAACTTTCTCAAAGGTGCAGGGAAAGACAGCCACCATCAGCCGTCCGGGGAGAGCACAACAACAACACTGCAGCCGGCTGCGGCACCCGTCCATCCAGCCGTTTGGTTTACCAGAGACTCTGTCATTGACTATCTGAGTGAGTACACCAGAGCCATCCGGCACAGCGCTGCCCCTGCACCCCAGCCATCCGGCCTCCCCATTATACCACCGGGACCCGGGATCACCAACCCCTACCCACGGAGGGGACAACATCCTAGCTGGTCCCTACCATCGCTCCCGGGATCCCCATCACCAGCAGCGGTGGTGCCATCATCCCCACGGCCCGTGGGTGCCGTCACGAACAATCTCCCTAAACATACCACCCCTTTTCACTCACGGGTGAGGAGCGCTGCTCGAGTCCCCGGGTCCAGTCCACCGCTCGAGCCAACGAGCAGCAGAAGCCCCGGACCCGAGCGCGTCCCCTCCGCCCGCGACATGTGCACAATATAAAAGGATATCCCAATGATCTCACATGGGGACTATATGGGTGACAAAAAAATAACCCCTAAATGTCCACTCTGTGGGGTCAGATATACACAGTAATAAGCAATCATCTAGAAGGTTTGCTCAATAAATTTCTGCTCTTACCTCGTGATGCGGCCGCTGTTCTCCGCTTTCTCCTTAGTCTCATCCCTATAGTACATGAAACATATATCATCTCATGTCAATGTACAAGTAACGGAGATTAGGATTAGTGAAGGGGGTTTTTCAAGAAAACGACAGACATAGTATATTCCTCATTTTCTCCATCCAACACAAATACTTTTGTGACAAACTTTGGACATTTCCTACATCACAGCTAAAGGGGTTTTCCAAGATCGACTATTGAGGACCAATTATGCCACCAATATTAGGGCAGCAGATATCCGAATCCTCATGGACACCCCTCTGATTAGCTAACACTGACTTTTACTTAGTAGCAACCATGCAGGGTCCACAAATTATTAGAATACAGTAATGCCTCATTCAGATGTTGGAAATAGTTTTTACAAAGCTTTAATATTAACTCCTGAGATACCATGTATGCTTTTATTAAGCTGAACCACAAGAAACAGCCAGGTGAATAGTGGTTGAATAAACGGCTTCCTTTTTTGAGCAACCCGGTGAGTGCCTTTCGCCTCTTTCTTCTTGAACCCCCAGTGGTCTGTTTTACCTTGGGTGGTTATAAAAACTAAAGGGGATCCCACAGTTTGTTTTTTTTAATTAAAAATAGATTGTTGGGTTCCCCCCTATTTTTAGAACCAGCCAAGGTAAACCTGACCGCTTGAGGTTGGTATTGTCAGGTTGGGAAGGGCCATGGTTATTGGTCCGTCCCCGCCTAAAAATACCACCCCGCAGCTGCTCCAGAATTGACATCCATTAATACATGGGGTTGATGATAAATGGTAGCTTCCAGAGTACCCTCTGCCCTGTGTGAGCTGCCAACTCTGACATCAGTTGAACTCATTGCTGGACTGTGGAATTGCATATCATCTCTGCAGAGCAGTCCAGCAGCGAGTTCACCGGTGGATCAACAGTGATGTCACAATTTCTCACAGCCTGGGACTGCCCCGCTGCCCTCAGTGTGTCCCAAAGGCTACAATGGCCAATTGCGTTTTCTGTCACTGCAGCCTCTAAATGTAGCCGAGGATCATCGTGGGATGTCGCGTGTATTACGTTGGACCTACGGGGTGTTTTGGTGGTTAATATAAACGGGTGAAAATGTGTGTGTTTTATTTCAAATAAAGTATTTTTCTGTGTTTATATATTTTGACCTACAGGGTAGTAATGGGGATGTCTCAGACGTCACCCCATTACTAACCTAGTGCTTGATGGCAGCTATGATTTTTTGGCAAATCACAGCAAACATCAACCTCATATATTACCACAGCACCTGGGCAATTGGGATGCGCCAGGTAAAAGGCTAGAATTGACGCATCTAATGGATCCCACAATTCTGGGGCAGCTGCCGGCTGGTATTTTTAGGCTGGGATGGGCTAATAACCATGGCCTTTTCCACCCTGATAATGCCAACCCTCAGCTGTCACCTTTACCTTTGCCTTTTTTATTTATTTAACACTAGAACTACTGAGGTAGTCATTTTGACTACTTTGCACCATGTATTTCTAGGTGTCACGAGTCCAGTAGTTCTAGTGTTAAATCTTAAAAATGGCATGGAATCCCCTCTAAGATTTATGTTCAATCTATTTTTATTGTAAACATATCATATTATACATATACATCATGAAAAACTGAATGACTGACATGTCAAACTTTTTATAAATTGCATAGTAAAGAAATCATGTTTTCTCAATCTGTCTCGATCTCAATTTGACCGGATAATGAACACTTTACATCTATAGTCCTCAATAGACCTCTTCAAATTGGATTCCAACGAGATCTCAGGAAAAGGGAAGGAGAAGAGAAGAGAGAGAGAGAGAGAAGAAAAAAAGGAAAGAAAGGGGGGAGAAGGGAGGGAATTAGAAGGGGAAGTGGGGGAGAGGTAGGTAGCAGCGTGAGTAAGCTGGGAAGACGAAGGCAGACACAAAAGGGAAATGTTGGGTAGTTTGATTTGATTAGATTAGGGTGGGGGAGAGGCGCTCACTGTCATCTGAGAATCAGGTGGTCCTACATTCTTGTCCGGTTCATCCCTGACCATGCTGTACTCCACCGATCTAATAAGATGTTATGGCTCCGTCAAAACAGTTTAACAAAATCTGGAGAGTCCTTAAATAAGATCCATTCTCCCCAGGTCCTGCAAAATTTGTCCCTAGTGCCCGCAATGTCGGCAGAGAGCTCCTCCATCCTACATATGTTTGCCATTTCAGAGTACCACTCTGAGATGGGAGGTATCGTGGAGGACTTCCAGTACCTAGGTATGACGGAGCGCGCCGCCGCCAGGCAGAAGCGGAGTATGTCTCTCTTATGATAAGCGATTGAGTGTGGTAACATAGAGAGGAGGACTATCTTGGGGCAGTTATTCACTGCTTTCCCAGTTATAAGCTGATAATTAGCAAGAACCTTTCCCCAAAACTGTTTTAATCCATCACACTCCCACCAGATATGTGTCATGGTACCGACATCTTGCCCACATCTCCAGCACATCGCAGATACTGAAGGGAATATAATATGTAGTTTTGACGGAAACTGGTACCAACGTGTCAAAATCTTAAAATTTTTCTCCCCTGCAGAGCACGTGACTGACAATTTATGAGTAAATAAGAAACATTTCTTCCACTCATCGGGAGAGAAGTGTTGCTTCAGCTCCTTTTCCCAAGCTAATTGGTAGCCTCGTTTGCCTGAGACCCCAACTCTGATAAGAATACCGTACAGAAGGGAGATTGTGTGTTCAGGCGGGATGTTTTTAGTAAACAGTTCCTCAAAGGCACTACAAGTGCCTCGGACTCGATCAACTGTTCTCCCCGGAGAGACAAATGCCCGTAGTTGGAGAAACTCTAACCATTGTGAACCTCTAGACGGAAGCTGTGTCCGAAAGGTTTGGAATGAGGGTAATTTACCATCAATCAGTATGTGCCCCCAGCGGATGTCTTCCTCCGCCCTCCAGCCGAAGTAGCTTCTCTGTTTATATCCAGGGTGAAATGATGGAGTATAGAATAAGGAAGCGAGGGGACTAACTGACTGTGGAGGCGACATTTTTTTGGATACTATGTGACTAACTTTGAGCGTTTCTTTGATAAAATTTGAAAGTATCCCCACGTTAGAAAGATCTGAAGGAGGTATCCAAGGGAGGTGTTTAAGAGGGATCTCCAGTCCTTCTTGCTCTACCCGTATCCATTGCTTAGAGTCACTGTTGAAATGCCAGTCTAATATACGGGTCAAGGCTGCAGCCTGCATGTAGACTCTGAAGTTAGGAAGGCCTGCTCCTCCACACTCCCTTGGAAGGGTAAGAGTGCGTAAGTTGATTCTTGGTTTAATTTTACCCCATATGAATCGGATAATAGCAGATTGAAGGGTACGAAAAAAACTACTGGGAGGAGAAATGGGGATGGTTTGAAAGTAGTACAAAAAGCGTGGCAGGATATCCATTTTAATTACATTCATCCTGCCCATCCAAGACAATTTCAGTCCCCCGTAAGACTTTAAGTTCTTTATTGTACCTTCTAGTAGTGGTAAGTGATTAAGTGTATATAGTTTGGAGAGGTCCGCTGGGATTGAAATACCCAAATATTTAATGGCCGAAGGTCTCCATTTGAATGGGAAGTTAGACATTGCCCGGGAAACTTCAGTTTGGGTCAAAGAGATATTTAATGCTTCTGATTTTGATAGATTAACTTTAAAGTTACTAAGGAGGCCAAATCGTTCGAATTCCTTCATTATAGACGGGATCGATATATGAGGTTGAGAGATGTATAACAGGAGATCATCTGCATATAATGCAATTTTATGATGGGCATCCCCGATCTTGAGTCCTTTGATATTACTATTCCCCCTGAGAGCGTTAGCTAAGTGTTCCATGATGACTACATACAAAAGCGGAGATAAGGGGCAGCCTTGTCTGGTCCCGTTTCGTACAGCAAAGGAGGAGGATAAAGCCCCGTTAACCCTGACCTTAGCGGTTGGGTTGTCATATAAAGCGCCAATTTTCTGTATAAATCGGGGTCCCAGTCCCAACTGACCCAATGCTGCCCTCAGAAATCCCCAATGGACTCTGTCAAAGGCTTTCTCAGCATCGATGGCTAGGAGACCCAGCGGGATCGAGTTGTTTTTAGCTTTAGCAATAAGAGACAAGGTTTTAATTGTATTGTCTCTTGCTTCACGGCCCTTGACAAACCCCACCTGGTCTGTGTTAATAACGGAGGGCAGGAAAGGGGACAATCTATCAGCCAAAATCTTAGAGTAGAGTTTTAGGTCCACGTTTAATAATGAGATAGGGCGATAGCTTGCAGCTAATAATGGGTCTTTCCCCGGTTTGGGGATCACGCTAATGTGTGCTTCCAGAGACTGAGGGGTTAGCCTTGTGTCTTCATCAATAGAATTAAATGTTTTGGCCATTATCGGGGCTAATTGATCCTTAAGCAATTTGTAAAAAGCCGGGGTGAACCCATCGGGGCCAGGGGATTTACCTGAGGGAGTAATTTGAATTGCGTTACAGATTTCGGATTCTGATATATCCTCCTCCAGGATCTCTATAACATTGCTATCTAGGGAAGGCAAGGCTGTCTCTTGTATATATCTCCCGATTCTATCTGCCAGGTCAGCAGGTGGGAGCTCCGCATATTGCCCTTTAATATTATATAGGTCTTTGTAGTAGGACCGAAAGACCTCCAGGATCTCTGTTGGATCATATGTTTTGTCTCCTTTGGTGTTGATGCATGAAATGTACGAGGTGTTGGCCCGGGGATGCAGCAGCCGTGCCAAAGGACGACCACATTTGTCAGATGAATTATAATAAAAATTTTTGACTCTCTCTCTATGATAGAGAAATTTCTGGTCCAATAGGGTTTTTAGGTTAGTTCGTTTAAGGACGAGGTCAGCCAGAACTGTGGGGGTACGTGTCAGTTTATGTGTATTTTCCAGCTCATGGATCTGTGTTAACAAGTTATCAATCTCTTCAGCTCTTTCCCTCTTGATCCTAGAGCCGTGCTTAATCAGTATTCCACGTAAGACACACTTCAAGGTCTCCCATTGGGTAGGCTGAGAAGTTGGGTCAGAACTATGGACTTGCGTGAAGGAGTCAATTGAATCTCTCAACTCCGTTAGGCAGAGATTGTCTTTAAGTAAATTGTTGTTTAACTTCCAGGTCCATGAGCGCTGGGGGAGGGAGGGTACCTGAAGGGAGAGGTAGACTGGGGCATGGTCGGACCAAAAAATTTCCCCTATCTCTGTAATGGGATGCCAAGCCAACGCTCCGTGGCTTACCAGAAAAAGGTCTATCCTGCTGTATGAGTTGTGTGGTGGGGAATAATATGTGTAGTCCTTACCTTGGGGATTTAGGATTCTCCATACATCAATCAGTCGGAGGGCGTGAAAAGTCCGCTTTAGGGCACTAAGTTCCTTAGTGCGGACACTGCTGCGTCCAGAGGAGGAGTCCATGGCTGGGTCTAGAGTAAAATTGAAGTCACCGCCAACCACCAATGTCCCCTCTGCAAAATCAGATAGCTGCGTCAGAAGGGCCCTACAGGTAGAAATCTGATTAGTGTTAGGTAGGTACCAGTTTGCGATTGTAAACATCGAATTTGCGACCTTCAGTTTAAGAAATATATAGCGACCCTGCTCGTCTATACAGGAGTCGACTATGGTGTGCACTAAGTGTTTATGAAGTGCAATCGATACTCCTTTAGATCTGGCCTCTGGGTTAACGCTGTGAAACCATACTGGATAAAATCTATCTCGTAGTATGGGTACATGATCCTTCTTGAAATGCGTCTCCTGTAATAGAAGAATCTGAACCTTTTTTTTGTGCATAGAATACAGGACCTGTGAACGCTTTTGAGGGGTATTAAACCCCCTTATGTTAATAGAGCTAAAGTTGAGGGTGGTCATGTTGGTCCAGGGGCTTTAGAGAGCGTGAAGGGATCCGGGAAAGATAGGTGAAGGGAGACAAAGAGAAGTGGACAAAGATAAAAAAGGGGAAGGAGAGAACGGGGAGAGAGAAGAAGGAGAGGAAAAGAAAAAGAAAAAGAAGAGAGAAAGAAGAGAGAGAAAAAAGAAAAAAAAAAAAGGGGGGAGAAAAAAAAAAAAAAAAAAAAAAAAAAAAAAAAAAAGGGGGGGGGTGAGAGAGGGGGAAGGGTTACTTCAGGAATACAAGAGAAAAAGGGAAGATGTAGAAGATTCGAGGAATCACAATACCAAACAAAGGACTAGTTATACAAATAACCTGTCTATGAAATTTTACTCTTAGAGTGAGCAAAGGTTAACCGTGAACAATTGGGGGCCAATGTGTTCTACACCTGCCTGCAGCGTGTAGAGCCCCAAGGGAACGTGAACTTTCAAGGGAGGCATGCTCCCCGCCGGACCGGCCCCCGGCCCAACTCAATTATATATGTGAACTTTAATGTACCCAACCCATCAATCCTAAAACACCATAAACTCTATATAGATATGGAGTCAAAATTATCAATCCCATCATTAGAAATAATGGTGACAACGCCTGCACAGACCAAAGTGCCCTAAATGGCAAAACCATCATTCTCTCCCCACATTTCAGTGGATCCCATTTGAGGCAGTCCAGGGACTCTCAGTCTCCACTTGGTGATGGTGCTCCAGTCTTTACTCCACTCCGCCGCCGCGGGCCCCGATCTCTCTTACGGACCCGCTGCGACCGAGGAGCCTGTGCCTCCACTCCTGGAACTCCGTGGACGTATGGCCATTCTGAAGCATTGATATGCACCACGGGTATCCCAAGGGCCACACAGAAATCCGGGATATCCCTTGGAGACTGTATCGCATGTGAGGAACCGCCATGTCGGACTTGCAATTTAAAGGGGAAACCCCATGAGTAGAGGATGTTTCTCTGTCTCAGGGCATCTAATAAAGGCCTTAGAACCCTGCGCTTTTGTAATGTGTGCCGAGATAGGTCCTGTAGCAAATGAATCGGCGTGTTCTTGAATAAAATGGGATCTTTCTGCCGTGCCTTTCTCAGGATTTCATCTTTTATCTTGTATTTATGAACTTTGCATATTATGTCCCGTGGACTAGAACCTTCAACTGGTTTAGGGCCCAGAGATCTGTGTGCCCTGTCTAATTCCAAACGGGAGTCCCGTGGAAGGCCCAATATAGAATTAAAAAGATGCCGCAGTGACTCATCTATATCTTGGGGGGCGAGGGTTTCTGGGATGCCCCTTACCCTAATGTTATTTCGCCTTCCTCTGTTTTCCAACTCATCAAGCAGATCTGTTAAATGTTCTATCTGTTGGGCTTGTGTAGATAATGCTGTTGCCTGTGCCTTCAGTTGCATTGAGATAGATGTAGTGCAGGATTCAGACGCCGTCACCCGTTCTGACAGTTGTTGCACCTCCCCCCTGATTGAGGCCGATTCTGCTCTGTAAGAGGCTTCTAGTCTGGAGATGTAGTTTTCCATTTCCTCTCTAGTGGGGATGGTCCTTATTCTGGCTTTAAGGTCATCCCACACACAGTCCTCTTGCGTTCCCTCCTGTATATCCCCATCCCCTGAGACAGATGGTGAAGATCTAAATACAGCAGGGGTCAAGCCTTTTTCTGGGGAGGAAGGAGTCTCCACTGTCAGTGCACTGCTTTTTGATGTTGACACTGACATATGTACTGAGGGGGATCTTATCTCTGACTGCCCGAGGAGCTGATTATTCAGGGACAATGAGGAGTTATCAGGAGCAGGCATAAGAGTCACAGTGTCTGCAGCCTCATGTTGACCAGCAGCGTTCAGGTTGTTAGGGAGCGCACACACAGCAGCATATGAGAGTGTGTTATCAGTGGGGCTGAGGTGTTGAAATTCCCGCCTATTTTCTGAGAGGGCTACAGGCGCTGCTGTTACCGATAATCTCTGCTGCGGCTGTGGGGATGTCTGACACTTCTTACCCTCTGCCTGCATTCCTGGTTCAGTAGCTGCCGCGTCTGCGATGTCCTCCGTCTCTCTGCTGCTGTGGGGAGCATGCTTTCCACGAGCGACCGCCGCCATGTCAGGTAAGGAGGGGGCACCCTGATGCAGCAGTCCCCCGTCTGCTCCTTCCTCTGCTCGCTGTGTTCCGTTCGGCTTGTGTGGGCTCCCATCTCTCCAGGAGGATCCCTGGGCACGTTCCATCTGGCAGTGATGGGGCATGGAAGAACCCCCAGACACTTCAGCGGCCGCCATGAAGGGGTCAGTCTGCGTCAGGCCCTGTCCCGCTGAGCTCCTTAGGAACCTTGCAATGCTTTCTGAGGGAGGCACAGGAGAGTCTGTCAGCGTCCCCCCGCCGGTCCCCTTCTTTTTAGCCGGCATTTACGTCTATAATGCTGGGTGGGTATGATTAATAGGGCTCAGGGGCAGTTCAGGCGCGGGAGCAAGGTTTTTTAGCGTCCTCACTCCTCCATTGCCAGGCCACGCCCCTCCCTCTAAGATTTAAATAAATAAATAAAACAGGCAAAGGTAAAGGTGACAGCTGAGGGTAGGCATTATCAGGGTGGGAAGGGCCATGGTTATTAGCCCATCCCAGCCTAAAAATACCAGCCGGCAGCTGCCCCAGAATTGTGGGATCCATTAGATGCGTCAATTCTAGTCTTTTACCTGGCTCATCCCAATTGCCCAGGTGCTGTGGTAATATATGAGGTTGATGTTTGCTGTGATTTGCCAAAAAATCATAGCTGCCATCAAGCACTAGGTTAGTAATGGGGTGACGTCTGAGACATCCCCATTACTACCCTGTAGGTCAAAATAAATAAACACAGAAAAATACTTTATTTGAAATAAAACACACACATTTTCACCCGTTTATATTAACCACCAAAACACCCCGTAGGTCCAACGTAATACACGCGACATCCCACGATGATCCTCGGCTACATTTGGAGGCTGCAGTGACAGAAAACGCAATTGGCCATTGTAGCCTTTGGGACACACTGAGGGCAGCGGGGCAGTCCCAGGCTGTGAGAAATTGTGACATCACTGTTGATCCGCCGGTGAACTCGCTGCTAGACTGCTTTGCAGAGATGTCTTGCAATTCCACAGTCCAGCAATGAGTTCAACTGATGTCAGAGTTGGCAGCTCACAGAGGGCAGAGGGCACTCTGGGAGCCACCAGCTATCATCAACCCCATGTATTAATGGATGTCAGTTCTGGAGCAGCTGCGGGGTGGTATTTTTAGGCTGGGATGGACCAATAACCATGGCCCTTCCCAACCTGACAATACCAACCTTAAGCGTTCAGGTTTACCTTGGCTGGTTCTAAATATTGTTGGGTTCCCCCCTATTTTTAATTAAAAGAAAATAAAACAAACTGTGGGATCCCCTTTAGTTTTGATAACCAGCCAAGGTAAAGCAGACCACTGGGAGTTGCAGCCCATAGTTGTCTATTTACTCATGCTGGTTATAAAAAAAAAAGGGAGGAAGCCCAAGCCAATTTTAAAATTTATTGATTTGTTATTTTTACACTACAATTCAGCAAACTGGTCTGCAACCAATCACAGACACTAAAGGCCCCATCACATGTAGCGATATCGCTGGTGAAAGCACCTGTCCCCGTCGGTTGTGCATCACGGGCAAATCGCTATCCGTGGCGCACAATATCGTTAGGAGCAGTCACACAGACTTACCTGTCTAGCGATGTCGCTGTGGCCGGCGATCCGCCTCCTTTCTAAGGGGGCGGTTTGTGCGGCGTCACAGCGGCATCACTAAGCGGCCGCCCAATAGAAGCGGAGGGGTGGAGATGAGTGGCCGTAACATCCCGCCCACTTCCTTCCTTCCGCATTGCTGGCGGCCCCAGGTAAGCTGTAGTTCGTCATTCCCGAGGTGTCACACATAGCGATGTTTGTTGCCTCGGGAACGACGGACATCCTGCGTCCTCTACAATCAACGATTTTGTGAAAATGAACGACGTGTCAACGATGGACGATTTGGTGAGTATTTTCTATCATGAACGATCGTTCATATTTGTCACACGCAACAACGTCGCTAACGATGCCGGATGTGCATCACGGAATCCGTGACCCCGGCGATATATCGTTAGATACGTCGTTGCGTGTAACGGGGCCTTAACGCTGAGGGGGGGGGCATATATAACCGTTGGCAATCAATCCCAGATGTTGGCACAGAGAGTTGGCGGGGGAAGCAGTAAATATTCATGTAGATTAATTGGGCAAGAAAAGAGTTTTAAGGCCCCGTCACACGCTACGATTTATCTAACGATAAATCGCCGGGGTCTCGGAATTCGTGACGCACATCCGGCATCGTTACAGATGTCGTAGCGTGTGACACCTCCGAACGACTGTTAACGAGCAGAAATACTCACCTTATCGTTGCTCGTTGACACGTCGTTTATTTTCATAATGTCGTTCCTCCTTCTGCGAGCCGGTTGTTCGTCGTTCCCGTGGCAGCACACATCAGTACGTGTGACACCCCGGGAACGACGAACACAGCTTACCTGCGTCTCGCCGGCAATGCGGAAGGAAGGAGGTGGGCGGGATGTTACGTCCCGCTCATTTCCGCCCCTCCGCTTCTATTGGGCGGCCGCTGTGTGACGTCGCTGTGACGCCGAACGTCCCTCCCCCTTCAGGAAGAGGATGTTCGCCATCCACAGTGATGTCGTTAGGGAGGTAAGTACGTGTGATGGCGGGGGGTAACGACATTGTGCGACACGGGCAACGAATTGCCCGTGACACACAAACGACGGGGACGGGTGCGATCGCACGATATATCGCTGCGTGTGACGCCACCTTTACTGCTGTTATATTCTAAGAAAAGCTGTATGTATAACTGCCCTGCTCTTACCCCATTTTACTTCTTTTTGCAGCCCCAGAGCCCTTACTATGACCATTTTTTCAGCACAGAAATTCAGTTCCTCATTGAGTTAGATTTGGTTTGACATCCAGGGTCAAGTTCAGTTTCCTAACAAAACTTTTTTCTCAAGTCCGTGCAAATTCAAACCCAGATATCTACAGGTCCGCTCATCTCTAGCAGTGACATTATACACCATATACAGAGCTCCTGTGTATAGTAGGGGTAGGCAATTAATTTTACTGAGGAGCCACATGAGACCACTACTGTTGTGAAGGGCGAATCAATAGGCTAAAATTAATTATGCACAATATTAAGATATCAATATAAAAATATGATTAATAATTGCATCACTTAATATTGAGCAGAATTAAGTATGCTGTCAGTCCCCCCATATACAGTATGACCAAGACACAGCACCCCACACAAACAGCAGTCACCCTTCAAAGAGCCACATAGCCCCTTCATACAGACAGCAGGAGCCCCTCCCTACCACATAGCCCCTTCATACAGACAGCAGGAGCCCCCTCCCCCCGCATAGCCCCTTCATACAGACAGCAGGAGCTCCCTCCCCCCCCCCGCATAGCCCCTTCATACAGACAGCAGGAGCTCCCTCCCCCCCCCCGCATAGCCCCTTCATACAGACAGCAGGAGCTCCCTCCCCCCCCCGCATAGCCCCTTCATACAGACAGCAGGAGCTCCCTCCCCCCCCCGCATAGCCCCTTCATACAGACAGCAGGAGCTCCCTCCCCCCCCCGCATAGCCCCTTCATACAGACAGCAGGAGCTCCCTCCCCCCCCCGCATAGCCCCTTCATACAGACAGCAGGAGCTCCCTCCCCCCCCCGCATAGCCCCTTCATACAGACAGCAGGAGCTCCCTCCCCCCCCGCATAGCCCCTTCATACAGACAGCAGGAGCTCCCTCCCCCCCCCGCATAGCCCCTTCATACAGACAGCAGGAGCTCCCTCCCCCCCCCGCATAGCCCCTTCATACAGACAGCAGGAGCTCCCTCCCCCCCGCATAGCCCCTTCATACAGACAGCAGGAGCTCCCTCCCCCCCGCATAGCCCCTTCATACAGACAGCAGGAGCTCCCTCCCCCCCGCATAGCCCCTTCATACAGACAGCAGGAGCTCCCTCCCCCCCGCATAGCCCCTTCATACAGACAGCAGGAGCTCCCTCCCCCCCGCATAGCCCCTTCATACAGACAGCAGGAGCTCCCTCCCCCCCGCATAGCCCCTTCATACAGACAGCAGGAGCTCCCTCCCCCCCGCATAGCCCCTTCATACAGACAGCAGGAGCTCCCTCCCCCCCGCATAGCCCCTTCATACAGACAGCAGGAGCTCCCTCCCCCCCGCATAGCCCCTTCATACAGACAGCAAAGCTCCCTCCCCCCCGCATAGCCCCTTCATACAGACAGCAAAGCTCCCTCCCCCCCGCATAACCCCTTCATACAGACAGCAGGAGCTCCCTCCCCCCCGCATAGCCCCTTCATACAGACAGCAGGAGCTCCCTCCCCCCCGCATAGCCCCTTCATACAGACAGCAGGAGCTCCCTCCCCCCCGCATAGCCCCTTCATACAGACAGCAGGAGCTCCCTCCCCCCCGCATAGCCCCTTCATACAGACAGCAGGAGCTCCCTCCCCCCCGCATAGCCCCTTCATACAGACAGCAGGAGCTCCCTCCCCCCCGCATAGCCCCTTCATACAGACAGCAGGAGCTCCCTCCCCCCCGCATAGCCCCTTCATACAGACAGCAGGAGCTCCCTCCCCCCCGCATAGCCCCTTCATACAGACAGCAGGAGCTCCCTCCCCCCCGCATAGCCCCTTCATACAGACAGCAGGAGCTCCCTCCCCCCCCGCATAGCCCCTTCATACAGACAGCAGGAGCCCCCTCCCCCCCGCATAGCCCCTTCATACAGACAGCAGGAGCCCCCTCCCCCCCGCATAGCCCCTTCATACAGACAGCAGGAGCCCCCTCCCCCCCGCATAGCCCCTTCCTACAGACAGCAGGAGCCCCCTCCCCCCCGCATAGCCCCTTCCTACAGACAGCAGGAGCCCCCTCCCCCCCGCATAGCCCCTTCATACAGACAGCAGGAGCCCCCTCCCCCCCGCATAGCCCCTTCATACAGACAGCAGGAGCCCCCTCTCCCCCCCGCATAGCCCCTTCATACAGACAGCAGGAGCCCCCTCTCCCCCCCGCATAGCCCCTTCATACAGACAGCAGGAGCCCCCTCTCCCCCCCGCATAGCCCCTTCATACAGACAGCAGGAGCCCCCTCTCCCCCCCGCATAGCCCCTTCATACAGACAGCAGGAGCCCCCTCTCCCCCCCGCATAGCCCCTTCATACAGACAGCAGGAGCCCCCTCTCCCCCCCGCATAGCCCCTTCATACAGACAGCAGGAGCCCCCTCTCCCCCCCGCATAGCCCCTTCATACAGACAGCAGGAGCCCCCTCTCCCCCCCGCATAGCCCCTTCATACAGACAGCAGGAGCCCCCTCCCCCCCGCATAGCCCCTTCATACAGACAGCAGGAGCCCCCTCCCCCCCCACATAGCCCCTTCATACAGACAGCAGGAGCCCCCCTATACAGACAGCAGATCTCTATATAGAGAGCAAGAGCCCCCCCCCCCCCATAGGCCCCTATGTAGACAGAAGGATCCCCCTCATAGTTTCCAAGTCTGGCCAAACAGACCCCTATTTACAATCTGACCACCACACAGCTCTCTTATATACCGTATGACCCACACACTGCCTCACCATATAGTTTGACCCACATACAGCCTACTATATACAGTATGACCCCCCACAAATAGCAGTATGAGCTCCCACACAGGCTGTCACAAGGGAACCCCCAGAGAGGGCCACAATATACAGGGCACACAATACAATGGGGTGACCTCCTGCACTCACCTGAGGCTGTATCCTACCCTCCCTAACATCCACATACAGGTACTTTCACCCCATCACCAATCATGTGCCTAGGCCCTGGCTTACCCTACACTCATACGGGCTAGTGAGCAGGTCAGCAAGAGAGCTAGTTCTACCACTACTATAATACAACACAAGGGTAGGTAGACAGTCAGGGAGATACAAACAAAAGGATTTACCACCAACTGTTCAAGCAAAACACCAGACTGCTTATGACAGGACTCCAATAGCAGGCTCTTCAGCCACCACTAGTCAGAATAGAGTGAATCTGCCGACATCAGGAGATGGATCATGTGACTATTTAAAGAGGAGGGGAGGGGCCACAAACCAGCTGCAGCTGAGATCAACTAATTAGGAGCTAGCAGCAAGGAAAAAAGACATTAACCCTTGCTGCACAACAGAGAGCAAATACGTTTAATATGCAGAGCCTCAGAAGTAGGGCGCTTTTCCATCTGCGATTTCCTGGTGCGAGTGCGATCTGATAAAAAATCGGATTGCACTTGCAACAGTGTTAATCAAGAGACAGTTTCCTGTGTCCTGTTTTTTCTCCACACAAATCGGGCTCTCTGTGCAATCGCAGCATGCTACGATTTGCACCGAGTCTCGGTTCACGTGTGTGTAAAATCGCACTGCACTCGCATGTTATGAGACTGCAGAGCGGTGCACGCAGAGACAGACAGCGGAGGAGATGGGGAGAAAGTGCTCCCGCTATCTTCTCCGCTCCTGTGATGCGATTGCAAGATTGCATCACAGTCGCATGACCCTTGGCTGACACCACAGCAGAGGGTCATTTGCACATCGCTTCTGATGCTCCTGCGTCGGAAGCGGCACGCAAGTGGAAAAGCGCCTGTATATGTGAAGTTCAGGTCACAGAATGGTCACAAATCTCTCAACAGTGAGAGACATTTGTGATACAGACCCTCTATATACAGTATGAGTCCACAAACAGGCCTCTATATACAGTATGAGTTCAAACACATTGCCCTATAAACAGCAGGAACTCCCACATAGGCCCCCATATATACAGTATGAGACCACACACAGGCCTCTAGGAGCTACAAAAAGTCTCTTATAGGCAGTGTTAGCCCTCACATAGCACCCTATAGACAATATTAGCCCCCACATAGCATACTATAGACACTATTAGCCCTTCTATATACAGCCTGAGCCCTCACATAGCTTCCTATATACATGTTGAGCCCCCCACATAGCCTTCTATATACAGTATGAGCCACACATAGCCCCAAAATACAGCATGAGTCCCCACATAGCCTCCTATATACAGCATGTGCCCCCCACATCTTCCTATATATAGCATGAGTCTCCTACGCATCCTCCAATATACAGCATGAGCAGTCACTTAGCCCCTATATACAGTATGAGCCCCACATAGCCTCCTATATTCAACAGGAGTCACCCATATAGTCCCTACATACAGTATGAACCCTCACATAGCCTCCTAAATATAGTGTTAGCCCCTACACATCGCCTATATATAGCACGAGCCTCCACATAGCCACTATATACAGTATGGGCCTACACATAGCCTCATATATACTGTATGAGTCCACACATAACCTCTTATACACAGCAAGAGCCTCCATGTCCCACCCCAGGGCTATGGGGTACTCGGTCCCGGACCCAGTCTTTCAGGGCATATGTCACAACTGTCATGTTACTAGCTGATGCCCGGTTCTGTGACCCTGGGAGTCGCTTAAAGGGGGTTTTAAAGAGGGAAAATAAAAATAAAAGAATATTTTCGTGACGCCACTTGCGGGTTGCGGCTAGGTGAGTGAAGCTGCCGCTGCAGAGTCTCTCACTACCGGGGCTGATGGTATTTGGCAGCTTAGGTGTTGTGGCCCTCCGCAAGTAGGGATGAGCCCCAAGGGACAACAGGTGGAACAGGTGCGAGAAGATCTCAGGTGACACCAGAGCTGCAGTTTAACTTGTCTTTTACTCACAGGTTTGGTCTGTCACAAACGGGGCCTCGGTGTTTCCTTTGTCCCAGTGCCGGTTCTGTGACCGGTGAGCTTTTCTTCCTTGCACCCGTCTCTGGTTGGTGGGTCCCTGTAGCCTGAAGCATTTTAGGGTCCCCTCCTGGTCTTTCAGTCTTGGCCCGTATGCAGGCAGCTTGAACCTTGTCTGGGTTGGATCTCTGTCTCCGCTCCCTGGGTTCTCCCTTTGCTGCTGTGCTCCGGGCTCTCACGTTGGTGAGGAACCATGAATATTCCCTCACCGGGCAGAGTTATCAGATGAACTTGGAGTGTCTGACCTAGGGTTCTGCACCCCGCCGGTGCTTAGTCCTGTGAGTACTCCCCGTACTCTCCCACTGACCATACTCTATTTCACTCAGTCAGTCACTCCACACTTGTCGTCTGTACGCACGTCAACTTCAGACCTCCTCACTCCATCACTCCATGCCTGACTACTGTCAACTTCCTACTGCACTGTCTATCACCTCCTTTTTCCTTGTTTCTGACTAGCTGGCTTGCATCAGTCTCCACCATATGTGGCTATCCATCAGGTCCATCTCTAGCCTGTTACCCAGTCTGGAAGGAAAAGGACATGATTATTTGTGTTTGTTTGGTATCTACCAGCATTGGTCTTCCAGGAACCCGAGGTTAGCACCGCTTATGTGACTAGATGCAATACCTTGTGGCACCTGACCCCTCAGGGATGCCACATCCACACAGCCTTCAATATACAGCTTGATCCTCCACACAGCCCCATATTTCCAGCATGAGCCCCCACACATCCCATACACATATAAAAATAACACTCACCTTTCTTCCTTTCCCCCGGGGCTCCTCTTCTTCTTGATACTGACTCATACATTCTAGATCTTGGGTTACCGCCGGCTGATAACATCATTGCTACAGTCACGTGAGCTCCCTGTAACTGCGCTGACGTTCTGTATTGCCGACAGCGTAGTTCTCAGGAAAGTTCCCTGCTCCGAGATCTGCACCGATGGAATGGGAACGAGGTGAGTACATGTTGCCGGGCAATATGGCTATGGGCCCCGGGCGGTAGCCCAAATTGCCCTCATTATAATCAGCCTATGCATATGTGGTGCCCCTGACCCGCTCAGGCACCACTGAGTACTGCACCCATGCTGGGACAGTACTTCCAGGTAATCCTAAGGCCAGAATGAGGTGTGTACGCACAGACACATAGCAACCAGCTCTCCCACACCATTAGATGGGAGCCTTGGGCAGTCCCTGGAGGGGTCTGGCCTTCAATTCTTGTCAAGGGGTGTAGTGGAGGGGCTAGGAACTAAAGTGCAGAGGTTGTCAGGAAAGGATTGGAGCGAGCCAGTCTGGTAGTGGTGAGCAGCGGTTGCTAAGGGATACGCGCGTGGCCACTAGTCAGACCCTGCGCGGTGTAGTGACAGTTGGCGGGGGAGAATGGTCACGTGGTCAGTCAGTTAGACAGTCAGTCAGTACGAGGTTGCCGACGACTAGGCACGTACAGGGAACAGGTCCCTAGAGCAGACTTCAGTTTTAACTACCTGCTAAACCTGCTGGTGAGGGGAACTACAAGTACCTCACTAACCTTACAGAGTCCGAGCCTCAGCAGCAACGCAGGGACCCATAAGGGGACAGAGCTTGAAGCTGTCTCACCTGGTCCATGCTGCTGGCAAACGGTCCAAAAAGGAGACAAAAGGCAGTTGCTACTCCCTGGATAGACCCCACGGTACTTCAAGTCAGGGGTTATCGGAACACAGAAGTGCTAGGAAGGCGAGCCAACTAGTTACCCTCAGACTGGTCCGAAGGAGCCCTGGTTCAACCTGGTTTAACACAGCATCGCATGGGTCAGCTCACCATAACACCTGAGTGAGTAAAAAGCAGTTGAAAGACTTTTGGACTGAGCCTGAGTTATTCTGGGACCTGTTGTTTTACACACCTGAGCCCCTGGGGCCTGCCTCACTCACGGGAAGCCACACCATCTGACTGCAGACCCCATCAGCCCCAGAAGCTCATAAAATCTGCAGTGGTGGTCATCCATATCCCTGACCGCAAGCTGTGAGTGGCGTCACGAAACATACAAAATCTGACATACCTTTTTGCCATATACTAAAGAAGCTCTGTGGCGTCCCTGAAGAGGCTCAGCATCCCTGGGGCGTCACACATACACCACTTCATAAATCAGGAGTGTCTGACACCACCATGCCCCCTCTTCAAGATCGGTGAGAAAATCACCTGTCTTGTTGAAACCAGACCTTCATTTTCTTTTCTTAGTATATTTCTGATACAGTTTTTTACTGTATTAAGAAATGTAACCGTTTCTTAACGCCTTCAGCCCCGGGGCACTTTCCGTTTTTGCGTTTTTGTTTTTTGCTCCCCTTCTTCCGAGAGCCGTAACTTTTTTATTTTTCCGTCAATCTTGCCATATGAGGGCTTGCTTTTTGCGGGACAAGTTGTACTTTTAAATGAAACCATAAGTTTTACCATATGGTGTACTGGAAAACAGCAAAAAAATTCCAAATGCGGAAAAATTGAAAAAAACTGTGATGGCACAATAGTTTTTGGGATGTTTTATTCACGATGTTCACTATATGGTAAAACTGATGTGTGGGTATGATGCCTGAGGTCGGTGCGAGTTTGTAGACACCAAACATGTATAGGTTTACTTGTATCTAAGGGGTTAAAAAAAAATTAACACGTTTGTCCAATAAAAGTGGCGCACGTTTTGCGCCATTTTTCGAAACACTTAGCGTTCTTATTTTTTGGGATCTATGGCTCAGTGATGGCTTATTTTTGCTTCTCGAGCCGTCGTTTCTAATGGTACCATTTTTGCGCAGATGCTACGTTTTGATCGCCTGCATTTTGCGTAAAACTTGCGGCGACCAAAAAACGTAATTTTGGCGTTTGGCATTTTTTTGCCACTACGCCGTTTACCAATCAGATTAATTGATTTTATATTTTGATAGATCGGGCATTTCTGAACACGGCGATACCAAATATCTGTATATTTATTTATTTTTTAACCCTTTAATTTTCAATGGGGGCAAAGGGGGGTGATTTGAACTTTTAGGTTTTTTTTTTTATTTTTTAAAACTTTTTTTTTTACTTTTTTGTTTTTTTTTTATTTTACTAGTCCCCCTAGGGGGCTATAGCGATCAGCAATCCGATCGCTCTTATCTATCTGCTGATTACAGCTATACAGCTGTAAACAGCAGATTCAGTCACTTTCTTTTTCTCTCTGCTCGCGGCCAAGGGAAAACGAAAGTGAAACTTCATAGCTGCAGGCGTCATCATATGACCCTGTGCAACGATGGCAACTACCGATAGTCATGTGATCACGCACGTGACTTCCGGTGGGGGCGGCGGTAAGTAAAAAACATGGCCGCGCGCAGACTTTAGCAGCAAGATTTAAGGGGTTAATGGCCGCGGGTGGAAGCGATTCCACACGCGGCTAGAGGCACACATGTCAGCTGTTGAAAACAGCTGATATGTGTGCCGACCGCCGCCGCCTGCCCGCAGGGGGAGGGGCTTAACGGGACACGCTCCATGACGGATATATCCGTCCATGGTCGTGAAGGGGTTAAATTAGTCAAATCAATAAGGGTTTAAAATGCACCTAATGACTTCCTGTTCCGGTCCTGGCTGAGGAGGCAGCATAGAGGAGAAGCTCCCGACACCTCTCTGAGAAACCGACGATAAACAGCATACCCGGGCAAGTGAGCGAGCAGAGAGCAGCACGTCTGGTAGCAGGAAGCACACAGCTATGGAGCGGTACTTACTGAGGAGTGCTGGTGGTGGTGAGGGGACCTGCAGGAATGGAGATTCTGACTGCCGGCGGGGAGAAGAGGAGACTGTCATGGCACCAACAAGCCTGATGGAGGAGGAGTCAGAGTCCCCAGTGCAAGATGTGGTAATGGAAGCCAGGAGAGGGAGAAGTGAAGGAGATGAGAGCGGGGGGTCGGGGGAGGATGGAGCAGGAGAGAAATCGCTGCAGGGGATTGCAGAGGGAGAAACACAATGGATAGAGGAAGGGGACATGGAGGAACAAGAAAGAGAGGAGGAGGTGGAGTGCAGCAAGCAAAGAGGGCTCAGAGACGCAGGAGACCGGACTGATCACTTAGACACGCAGTATAAGGTGTCTAATCATGATCAACGTCAGCAGAAGCTGCATGTCAGAAACAGTAAAACTCCTTCTAAAGCAAACAAGAAACTGCCGGCCACACCATTATCTAAATACTGTAAACAAATGGGGGAGGGTGGAAAATCCCCAGCACAGAATAAGAGAACTAAGAAACCAGCACCACCTGCAGGCCAAGACAAGCATGCACAAGAGCTCAATGTTGATTATAAAAAATTGGCTGCCGAAGTGACATCACATCTGTCAAAAGAGATTAAAGTGGCCATTGAAACAGCCATACAAACATCCCTAGCAGCTATGCAAAAGCAGATTAGTGGACATGCATCTAGACTGGCAGAAACAGAGCAGAGAATATCTGACTCAGAGGAGAAAATAATGGCTATGCAAGAGCAAATAGCAGCTCTAGTGAAATCTAACGATTATTTGAGAGATAAAGCGGAAGACTTAGAGAACCGATCGAGGCGAAATAATTTGCGCATTGTGGGGCTGCCAGAATCGGTATCTTTGGGACAGCTGGATAACATATGTGAACACGAGTTACCTCAGGCCCTGGGCATTAAGGCTAAATTCAGAGTGGAAAGAGCGCACAGAGTGGGACCACTAAGACAAGAAGCGAATAGGGGAGAGGATCCAAACCCGAACAAGAAAGCCCCGCTGAGGGCTAGACAAGTGATAGTCAAATATCTTGATTATAAACATAAAGAGGAAATACTGAGGGCCTTTAGAGACAGACAGCGACCATTGCATTACCAAGGCAACAGACTGCTAATTTTCGGCGATTATTCAGCAGAAGTCTCCAGAAAGAGAAAAGAATTCAGCAAAGTATGTTCATTCCTGTATAACAAAAAAGTCAAGTGCCAACTGCTATACCCTGCCACACTGAAAGTCAGAAATAGTAATGGCTCGTTTGCATATTACAAAGACTTTAAAGAAGCAGAGCGTACTCTCATGGCAGAACAGGATAAGAATCAGGCTGATGGACAAAAAAGAGGAAACAATGGAGAAGGGACCAGCAGAGGAGGATCTCCAAGAGGCCCAGGGAAAGACTCGAGAAGCTTTGAGGAGCAATCGCGGGTGGAGAGTAGAGAGGAAAGGAGATTGAGCCCAAAACAACAAAATAATCCTCGCTCGGAACACAGAGACTAACTGTTGGAAATGGTCCATGACAACTGAACTGAACTAGATATTGCTGGTCCTGTTCTCGCACTCTCTTGCTCTCTTGATTTCACTCTCTCATGTCCAGTTTTGCTTTCACGCTTGCTATCAGTTCCACTTTCAGTCTTACTCCTAACGTTCAGTCTCACACTCTCACACTCACCCTCAGTCCCACACTTTTTTTTTTTTTTCCCTCCCTCACATATTCAGTCTCATTTTCAGTTTCATGCTTACTTCCAGTTTCACACTCACTCTCCTACTCAGTTTCATTTTCAGTCTCACGCTCACTCTCAGTACCTCACGCGCTCTGTCTCACTCTTTTTCTTTCGCATATTCAGTCGCACGCTTACTTTCAGTTCCACTTCCAGATTCACTTTCATTCTTACTTTCACTCGCCTTTGTCCAGGAACGACTTCCAGGCGTAAATGAAGTGGATCTGTCTGCTCTGAGTGCTGGGACGACCACCAGAAAATAGAGCTAAGTTGGACTTGAAGTCCTTATAGAGTTTTTGTCATACTGTACTATTTTTGACATTATTTAAGGCTCGTTCATGTGACTCATGTGAATCCGGGGCTAGAACTATACTTTAAGGGGGGTGACTAGGGAGTTCAACAGTTTGGCTAGGAAAAGGGGAAGTCATCAGCATGGCGAAAAGAGCCAAAGATTTCCCAGAAGGGAAAACGTGTTCTACAGTTAATTGTTTATTGTTATATTTGTTATACCTACAAGGTGGGGAAAAGATATATCAAGCCTGGGGGGCAAATTCTATACCTGGTAATAATTGTCTCGTCTCTTGTGAGTTCAGGGCCCACAGGGGAGGAAGTAGTAAGAGCAAAATACAAAGGCAAATATGGTACAAATAACTACATGGAATGTGAAAGGCTTGAGATCTCCTAACAAACGAGCAATGATACTAAGACATCTGAAAAGACTAAAAACAGATATTGCATTATTACAGGAAACACATTTGAGGAAGGAGGACTTTTTTCGCATGAAGAAATACTGGGTGGGTACTGTATATGGGGCAGAGGCACAAGGTAGGAAAGCGGGGACAATGATTCTAATACATAAACAGCTCAGCCATGAAGTAGTGACACACGAGGCAGACGATCAGGGACGGTGGCAACATTTAACAATCATTAGTCCAGCGGGTAAATTAAGTATCTACAATGTTTACGGTCCAAACTCCCAACAGAGCATATTTCATGATGGCATAAAGGCCAACATACTAGCAGATGGGGAGACCAACATCATAGTAGGAGGTGATTTTAACACAGTTCCAGACTCAGCTGAAGACAGGAGGAGGGGGAAGGAGAGGACAGAGGATGTGGACAGAAGGCCGGACCATAGGGATGTGACATTAGAAGACGTGGGTTTGAAGGACATCTGGAGATTAGCTCACCCGCATGATAGAGAATATACACACTTCTCGCATCCTCATGATAGCTGGTCACGTATTGATCAATTTTGGATTTCTCAAGGCCTAGTTTATGTGGCACAAGAATGTGTGATAGAAAACATGGTGATATCTGATCATAGTCCGTTGAGATTGGGTATCAGAGAGCAGTTCAAGAGAGGTACAGATATCATATGGAGATTTCCATCGTTTCTTCTCAGACAAGATAATTTCCACAGGGTATTACGAGAGTGGTGGGGAGAATTCACAGAGGAAAACAAGGAACACAAAGGGAACCCAGTGCTATACTGGGAAACGGCAAAAGCGGTCTTGAGGGGTCGCCTGATTGGATATGCAGCCATGATCAAAAGGAAAACCAATGAGAATTATAATGCCCAGAGTGAAGCAGTGCGGGTAGCATACACAAAGTTTTTGGCTAATAGATCTCCCACGACGAAAGACAGATGGTTGGAGGCAAAAAGGGGGTTTGACGAATGGGCAAAAAAAAAGGAACAATTATTTTGGTCGCACAGGGAAGCAGAGCTACATAGATTTGGCAACAAGGCGGGGAGGATGCTGGCAAATTTGGCAAGGGGTAGCAGGAAAATGACAGTGATTTCCAAACTAAAAAGAAAGGGGGGGAGGTGACCACAGATCCTAAGGAAATTAATAAATTGCTGGGACATTTTTATAGAAAATTATATGGGCCAGGAAACAACGACATGACTGACGAGGCAGAGTGGTTAAGACAAGCGCACTTGCCTAGCGTAACAGAGGAAGATCTGAGTGACCTAAATGCAGATATCACAGTTGAGGAGGTGACTAGAACAATCGGGGAGCTTAACACCAACAAGGCACCAGGCCCCGACGGTTTTAACAGTGAGTTTTATAAGGCTATGAGGGATCTGATCTCGCCAGATTTAACTGCGGTATTTAATGCATTTTTGGAAGGAGAGGAAATTCCTAAAAATTCAAACGTAGCATATATCAAATTACTCCCTAAGGGAACTAAAGACCTGGATGATCCTTCTAGTTATAGACCCATATCACTTATAAACCAGGATTTAAAAATAATATCTAAGATTATGGCTAATAGATTGGCCATGATTCTTCCAAGGATCATTACAGAGCATCAGGTAGGGTTTATTAAAGGGAGAAACGCTGTCACTAATATCCGGAAGACAATACTAGTGGTGGATGCGGTGAGATTGGAACAGATAGAGAGGGGGGCAAGACCCGCTCTAGTTACACTCGACGCAGAAAAAGCGTTTGACAATGTAAATTGGAGCTGGCTGGACAAAGTACTAGAGGCCACAGGGATTGTAGGCAAAATGAGGCTTTACATTAGGAATCTTTACGCTAACTCGGGAGCTAGGGTACACACTCCAGGTTTTTTATCAGACGTGTTCCCTTTGATGAAGGGAACAAGACAAGGCTGCCCGCTATCTCCCCTTTTATTCGACTTGGCCATTGAACCATTGTCAAGAATACTGCAGGGCCCGAATAGTTTTAGAGGGATTAAGGTAAGGGGAACTGAAATAAAGACAGCACTTTTTGCTGATGATGTCATACTATATATGGGGGACCCTAACGTGGATCTGCCACAGACTCTAGCCCTAATTGAAAAATTTGGATTAGTCTCAGGATTCAAATTGAATAAAATAAAGTGTGAGATCCTGTTCCTAAAAGGGGGGAATGTAAGAGATGGTTGTATATGTGGCATTCCTATAGCACAGACATCACTTAAATATCTGGGAATTCATATAGGAAGAACGGTGGAATCAATTTACGAGATGAATTATGGCCCACTAATTAGGAAAATTATAGCACAACTAAAGGGATGGAAGGGTCTGCCTCTACCACTACTGGCAAGGTGCCACCTGATAAAAATGATGAGCTTTCCTAGACTGTTGTACCCATTCCAGACGATCCCGATATTGCTAAAAATGAGGGACGTAAATAGGCTCAACTCAGCGTATGCAGATTTTATATGGCGGGGAAGGAAACCTAGAATAAAGTTACGAACATTGATGAAGTCAACGGAGGAAGGAGGTCTTAGTTTCCCGGATGTTCGGGGTTATAACCTGGTGTGTATAATGAGACATGTGTTTGATTGGTTGAGAGGAACGAGCAGGCACTCAGACTATGGCATGGAAGCCAAGTATGCATCACCGTGGGATTTGGCGTCCATTTTACACTCCCCATTGTCCAGGGCGGATGGGCATATAAGGAACTCAATCTTATTCCGAGACACTATGCTAACATGGAAACTGGTAAGAAAGAAATTGGGACTGTCATGGAAAGTATCTAAGTACTTAAATCCCTGGGCATCTCCGAACTTTCCCATGGGACGGGAAAATAAGCTATTTACTAGATGGAAAGAGAAGGGCGTCGAGAGAATGAAGGATGTCATGAATGTGGAGGAGAGAAGGTGGCTGACAGGACGGGAAGTGCTTTACAAGTATGAACTTAATAGTTCACATATCATCCAGTATGAACAACTGAAGCATGGAGTATTTGTAGATTTGGGGGAGCTTGGAAAGGAATTGAATAAGAGTTTGCTTGATGAGCTTATGGAAAGTGATGTAGCAAGTGTAAATGTTTCCAAAATTTACCGAACATTTCGGGGAATGCTTATATTTGGGGAGGATAGCCGTACTCTAACAGCGTGGGGGAAACAATTGAAAGGGCAGGAAGTTGTAGGGGATATATTGAAGGGATGGGTACAGATGCGGAAACATGTTACCAATGAGAGATGGAGAGACACCCAATTTAGAATTTTACACAGGGCTATTATGGGCTTCAACATTCCGGGAAGAGATATGCGGTGTCCTAAATGTCAAAGAGGAAAAACAGATATGCTACATGGACTATGGGAGTGTACGGAAATTCACAGGTTCTGGAATCAAGTTAGATTATTTGTCCAGGCAACATGGGGAATTTCTGGAAATCTAGAGCTAATGGTGTGGATTTTCCATTCCTTTGAGGGAGGAGTAAGAGGGGGATCGGACATGCCGGGAAAGAAGAAATATACAATAGTACATGACATAGCCATGATAGTCAAACGGTCCATATTAAAGCATTGGATACAAAGGGAGGGACCATCCATAAAAGAGGTCATCGGTGAACTACATAATTTATTGAGGCTGGAGAAAGTGGAAGCGGAAAGGGACAAAGATAGGTTGACACCCAAGTTCTTTGGGAAATGGAGAAATTTCATTGAAAGTCAATTTACTCAGGGAGAAATAAATAATCTGATGACACCTTTTATACAATCGGAATGGTACCTTCTGAATGATAGCCAGGACAAACTGGGTAAATTGAAAATCACGGAGGTGTGGGTTCCGGAGGAAAGGGAGACGAGACGCTAAGGTAGCAACAAGACGTGCCAGAAAATTTGGAAGTATTCGGGGTTGGCTTAGGGGCTTAATGATTCTAATTGACTTGTATCGCGTCTGTTATTTCTTAGTACTTTTGCCTTGGTTTAATAGAGACCATATCAATCAGATAAACAGTTTAAAATATCAAGTTGGGGCATTGCACCCTATTATGTCACATATTGTCAGACAAATGCTTTTCCTTGTGTAACCTTGAATATCTTGTTATGTTTATAAAAAATTGGAAAATCAATAAAAAGTTTTTGAAAAAAATGCACCTAATGCAGATCGGTTGTGCACTCAATATGTTCACTTGTTGCATAAATTCAACATTTACAATAAAAAGTGACATTTTGGGTGTTATTTTCAACTTTAATATTATAAATGATGATGGCATGAGAATGGTGTTAGGCAATTACTGTCTTTTATTTGCAAATTTGAGGTCCATTGCTCTTTTAAGATCACATTCCTACATCATACCTTCCTTTGGAAGACAGAAATGAAGGTCATGTGATCTGAGTACACTTAGCGTTCTGTCATAGAAGAATACCCTCTTACATGTGAAGGAGGGGGGCGCCGGGCCGCAAAGACGCCTTGCTCTTTCGTCAATGTTCCCCTGCTTGTGTACATCTCTCTGTAGGGTGTAAGACAGTCACTTGATCCTGGGGGACACCGTCCATCTTTCTGTCCACACATGCAGGTGCTATGGGACAGACTTCACAACACACCAAGGTCTCTTTAACAAAACGTTCTATACTTTCCCAGGTTACCGTAATGAGCAGCGGAAACCTCGCCTTTCTCTGTCAATATCTTCTTCACACTGATCTTCGGTGCTGCAGGATCGTCCCGTTTCCCTTGACCCAACTCCCCATTCAGGTCATACGCTGGCACCTCACAAAGTCTGCCGGGATGAGTTTCAAGCTCCGGACTCTTCAGGAATGGCCTCCAAGTTTTCAAAACCGGCCTCAGCACCTAGTCCCCTCTTATGCTAGGCAGAACCTTCGCTGACTTCTCCCTGAAAATGGCCGCTCTCTCTGTCTTCCTTAACTCCTCCCAGGCCTAATGTTAACCCTTTATATAGCTAATCCATTCTGATACCTAAACTGGCCGCTAGATGGTAACATTACTATACGTCCTACAACATAAATCCCTATCTCTATCTAACTAATGTCTGTGCCAATTGTTGCCACTTTTCCTATTGCCTGACCTAATTTTTGGAAATGTGGAGACTCCAAGTAGGGTCTCCAAATTGTCTTTTGTCTGTAGTGCCAGAGTTCTGAGAGCAAGAGGCCTACACCTGTCACTCATACATCTCTTGATTTTTTTAAAATGAAAATGCCAAGCCATATCCTGTCAGTAGTTCAACGCAATCAGGCAGTACTTAAATGAATATGTATTGGAGAATGCAGTCACACAACTGCAAAGTTGTGGACCACCATCCAGGCCCAATATGATATCAATGGCTCTCTCCCGTGAACCTGGAGCCAGGGAAGGCCGTATGCGATATCAGTGCAAACCTGGTGGCAGCACTATGCCTTGGCAACATTACAAGCTTACTGCATGGATTGATCTGGTTGTCCAGAAATTTCTAGGGCACTATTCCACCTGGATGTGCTGCCACAGAAGGCACGGTCGCTGTGTGCTCACTTTTTAAAATGGAAATACCAGCTCACATCCTGTGTGTTGCATGGACCATACTTCCCTGGTGTGTAAACACACTATGGGGAAAGGGGGGATTGTTGCTGCTGTCCTGCTGTCTGTCTGCAATGTTTTTAAATATCAAGACTCCAAGGTGGGTCTCCAAGTTGTGACTTGTCTGTACTGGGATGGGAGCACCAGCCCTACACCTGTCTCTCATCCACCTCTATATTTCTTATGTCAATAGTCTAAGAAGCTAATAGTTATGCCAAAACACTGGTGCTGCACTGTAAAATGTATTTTTGCTGTTTTGGATGCTTTTCGACCCTCCAAAAGGTGTTTTCTCTGCCTTAGGTTTGGCCTCCCATTGCATTCAATGGGGTTTGAAAAGATTTGAAAAAGTTTGGTTTGGCAAATGTAGCATTTGTTCAGTTAGGCTCAGCTAACCGAACTTTGAAATATTCGCTCATCTCCAGGCTCTTATATACAGCTTTCTAGAATACTGTATATAAGAGACCAAGCCACTCTGTATACCTTAAAAAACATTTTTATTATACTCACCTTGGGGGCCGTCCGGTACGATAGGTGTCGCTGGTCTCCAGTCCGGCGCCTCCTCTTTGCTGTGATCGCCATCCTCCCACTACCCAGCCCAGTGTAGATGATGTGTCCTACGTCATTCCCACAGGCCGGCATTGCACAGGCGCACTTTTGTACTGTAATGTGCAGGCGTGAGGAAAGTTAAAGACTTCCCATGTGCTCTTCTCTAGTAGTCACATCATCTTGTCTGCTGCACCAAACCTTAGACAGGGCAAAGAGCATAGGCTGTGGTGGTGCAGGAAGATGGCGGCTCCCTACTCCACTATTATGTCCAACAAAATATATGAGGACACAGATTGGGCATGTGCCGACCTCCTCACACAGCTTCCCAAATCCAGCATCCTAGACATGAGTTATGCTAAAGAAAGTATATTTACTTATGATTATAACTTGTGTCATTCTAAAGGCGCCATATAATAATGGTAGATCATGGTTTTTTCTCCCAATTTTAAACAGTTAAATATAATTTATCTAATTCATACAGTGTGTCCTAGAAACCTCCCAAAGTGAGAAATAGTTGTCCTTTAGTGTTTGAAAGTTATCAGTTATATATATATATAATATGGAGGATCTATCAGAGGAAGCGATGGGAGATAACTCAAAATTTGTTCGGGATCGGCAGCCTTGGATAATGTTTAGCGAGTCTCCTGACTTCCATGCCATTTTCGGGTCTTAGGATATTCCGCTAGCTTGTGGACGTATCGGCTCCATATATGATACCCCTCCTCCCTCCTTCCCAACCCCCTCCCCTCTTTTTTTTTTATCCTCCCTCTCACTTTCTCTTCTGTATTGTTACAAGTTTTGTCTTATTCTATTTTGCTATAGTTGATAAAGTTAGGATGGAGCCCATTTGCTCCTGGCAGCAAAATATTAGCAGCCAATATTGAAAAAATTAATCAATAAGAATACTTAAAAGAAAGATGTAGAAAGCTACTGTGTATTGACCAGTGAATGTATTAATAGGCATGAGTATATACAAGCCGTGCGTGGCAGATGATTATTCAGAATTAACACTTCCATTTAACTTCAATTTCTTAAATATTATGAACAAAATATTTTTCTTATCACCTCTTTATCAATAAAGAAAGATTACACATAAATGTAAACCTCTGCACTTACAGTTTTTTCTCCACTGATTCGAATTCTTCTTTCATCGTCATCCACTTCTTTATTAATTTTCGTTTGTCGTCATTCCTGTTGTACATGGAACATCTATCATCATCTCATATGTAAATGTATCAATATCAGCAATTTGATGAGAATTAGTCATTTCGCCCCTTGACCGTCCATCCCAAATACTTTGCCAACATTTTCCATCTATATCACACAAATGATACACTGTATAGGACAGAAGAAGCCTAGAAGGCATAAATTGACCTCATAGTGCATCTGCCACCATAGGATTTACTTTTCATATATGTGTATCGCAGAATTATTTAATGATTGGGAATTTTTGTGTTTGAGCCTTTATTTTTTTACTGAAGAGGAAAGAGTTCTGCCCAGCGCAAGGAGGAGAAATACGTCAGTAAATTTCCAGGTGCTTAATTTTACTTGGTTTCCAATAAAACGATCATATAAACATATGAACAGTTAAGACATAGTCCTCCATGGATATTGACACAACAGCGACGCGTTTCGGCTTCTGGAGTGTAGCCTTTGTCAAGTGGCTTTACTATGTGAACTGAGTCCTCTTTATACCCATACATGAAAAAGTCCTCCAAACAAACAGGTGCAGGTTCTTGCTGAATTCCTCAGGGTTAACCCATGATGGATCCACTGGCTCAAGGTGTATCACAGCACATTACAAATACATGGGTTCAAATGGAATATAAAAGAGACATGCACATTGTATAACAGTTCTCTCATATCAACAGACACTGCTTGAATGTTACATTATAATATTCATATGGTAAAAGTTACATAAAAAATATACAAATGTATAACAATCAGAGTGATGTGAACTATTACCAAAGAGAGTGTGTCACAATATAAATGCATTGTCATAATTGCTCTGTTCCATAGAAATGACAGAATGACATATGTAGTAGATATTCCATACCCAACAATCAATGCACAAATACAATTAAATCCAGAAAAAACCATCATGAAACAAAAAAAAAAAAAAAAGGGGGGCATATGATCAAACCTCATTTTGAAGGTGACAATCTACCAACAGATATAAAAGGCATCACTCTCCACCCATGTATAATATATTCCTACAATGAATCCTATAAAGGATAAACAAATGTATACATGCCTGAACTATTTATATCAATTCAATTGTCCCATACACGAATGGTTCAATGATCAAGAACTGAGGGAAAAAAAAAAACAAAAAAACAAAAAAAATTTATGAAAAAATGCCTATGTGGTTTTCCTTTGAGTCCCACCAATCTGCAACTCCGCTGAATTCAACTATTAATTGTATTGACAAATCTCCGCTGTAGGGGGGGGGAAAGAAAAAAAAAAAAGAGTATACGTATGTTTTACTATTTATTTATTGTATATCATCTATAATTGTTATTCTTTTATTTTTTAAATTTTATTTTTGTATATATTAACATTTATTTAATCAATTATATATGTATTTCACCCTACGGAGACATGGCAATCAATTACAGTTAGGTCCAGAAATATTTGGACAGTGACACAATTTTCACGAGTTGGGCTCTGCATGCCACCACATTGGATTTGAAATGAAATTTCTACAACAGAATTCAAGTGCAGATTGTAACGTTTAATTTGAAGGTTTGAACAAAAATATCTGATAGAAATTGTAGGAATTGTACACATTTCTTTACAAACACTCCACATTTTAGGAGGTCAAAAGTAATTGGACAAATAAACCAAACCCAAACAAAATATTTTTATTTTCAATATTTTGTTGCGAATCCTTTGGAGGCAATCACTGCCTTAAGTCTGGAACCCATGGACATCACCAAACGCTGGGTTTCCTCCTTCTTAATGCTTTGCCAGGCCTTTACAGCCGCAGCCTTCAGGTCTTGCTTGTTTGTGGGTCTTTCCGTCTTAAGTCTGGATTTGAGCAAGTGAAATGCATGCTCAATTGGGTTAAGATCTGGTGATTGACTTGGCCATTGCAGAATGTTCCACTTTTTTGCACTCATGAACTCCTGGGTAGCTTTGGCTGTATGCTTGGGGTCATTGTCCATCTGTACTATGAAGTGCCGTCCGATCAACATTGCGGCATTTGGCTGAATCTGGGCTGAAAGTATATCCCGGTACACTTCAGAATTCATCCGGCTACTTTTGTCTGCTGTTATATCATCAATAAACACAAGTGACCCAGTGCCATTGAAAGCCATGCATGCCCATGCCATCACGTTGCCTCCACCATGTTTTACAGAGGATGTGGTGTGCCTTGGATCATGTGCCGTTCCCTTTCTTCTCCAAACTTTTTTCTTCCCATCATTCTGGTACAGGTTGATCTTTGTCTCATCTGTCCATAGAATACTTTTCCAGAACTGAGCTGGCTTCATGAGGTGTTTTTCAGCAAATTTAACTCTGGCCTGTCTATTTTTGGAATTGATGAATGGTTTGCATCTAGATGTGAACCCTTTGTATTTACTTTCATGGAGTCTTCTCTTTACTGTTGACTTAGAGACAGATACACCTACTTCACTGAGAGTGTTCTGGACTTCAGTTGATGTTGTGAATGGGTTCTTCTTCACCAAAGAAAGTATGCGGCAATCATCCACCACTGTTGTCATCCGTGGACGCCCAGGCCTTTTTGAGTTCCCAAGCTCACCAGTCAATTCCTTTTTTCTCAGAATGTACCCGACTGTTGATTTTGCTACTCCACTCCAAGCATGTCTGCTATCTCTCTGATGGATGTTTTCTTTTTTTTCAGCCTCAGGATGTTCTGCTTCACCTCAATTGAGAGTTCCTTAGACCGCATGTTGTCTGGTCACAGCAACAGCTTCCAAATGCAAAACCACACACCTGTAATCAACCCCAGACCTTTTAACTACTTCATTGATTACAGGTTAACGAGGGAGACGCCTTCAGAGTTAATTGCAGCCCTTAGAGTCCCTTGTCCAATTACTTTTGGTCCCTTGAAAAAGAGGAGGCTATGCATTACAGAGCTATGATTCCTAAACCCTTTCTCCGATTTGGATGTGAAAACTCTCATATTGCAGCTGGGAGTGTGCACTTTCAGCCCATATTATATATATAATTGTATTTCTGAACATGTTTTTGTAAACAGCTAAAATAACAAAACTTGTGTCACTGTCCAAATATTTCTGGACCTAACTGTATATTGCAATATCAGATCTTTGCGTATATTCAGACCATTTGGCTGCCTAGTTCCCAATTTAAAGATCCAAAAAGACTCACGATTTAAGATTTTACGTCTATAACATCCCCCTCTGATGGGTTTGTGAACCTTTTCTATGCCACAAAAGCTGAAACTACTGTTGTCACCTCCGTGTACTTCAGAAAAATGTTTTGATACCATTGAAGTACCAATTTTATTCGTTCCCAAGGCATCGGATAAGTGTCGCCTTATGCGTTTCTTAAGGGGACCAATAGTGCACCCTACATACTGAATTTGACATAGGGTGCATGTTATTAAATAGATTACCCCGGTGGTGTTACAGTTAATGAATCCATTAATGTCATAGGTATGGCCATTAACTATAGAGGTAAATGTTTTCGTCCTACCAGCATAAGAGCAAGAAATACAAATATTGTGATGACATTTGAAGAAGCCCTTATGGTCCAACCATGTGGAGCTCTTCTGAAGGGGAGATTTTAAAAAACTTGGGGATACTATGTTACCAATTGTGGGAGCTTTTTTTGGAATGTATCTAATATCACACTTTGTTAATACTTCCCTGGTTGTCAGATCACTGTTCAAAATGGGGATGTATTTTCTCACAATTTTTACAATATCATTGAAATCTTCACTGTAAGTGGTGACAAAGTTTATGACATTGTTGTCATTACTACATGAGGGTTTTACCCTATCTATTAGCAGTGACTCACGTTTGATCTGAGAGACCTCCTCATATGTCCTAGCTAACAAATCTTTTGGGTAACCCCTATCTCTTAGATCCTTGCACTTGTCCTTTAATACTTCATCCAAATACCTGCTATCTGAACAATTGCGTTTAGTTCGAATTAGCTCCCCCTTAGGGATGTTAGTAGTCACATGCCTAGGATAACATGAACCATATCTCAAAATGGTGTTCTCACTTATGTCCTTGTGATAAGGAGTGATAAGCACATCTGGCGTACCTCCGCCGGCCTGCAGGGTGATGTCCAGGACGTTTATTCGGCTTTGATGATAATTTGATGTAAAACGCAAATTAAAATCATTGTGGTTGATATACTCAATAAACGGACCGATTTCCTCCTGGGTACCACCCCACACCAACAGGAGGTCATCAATGTACCTTCCGTACCATATTATTTGCCGTTGCCATGGGTTACCATCGTTCATCAAAAAAATCTCTTCCCAGAAACCCATAACGAGGTTAGCAAGGGAGGGTGAATATTTCCCTCCCATGCTAACGCCCTGTTTCTGGATGTAAAAAGTTCCATTAAAGAGAAAATAGTTTTTATTCAAAAGATATTTAGTAACATCAAGTATAAAGGACTGCATGTAATTGTCATAGTCGCTATATTTGCATAAAAAATGTTTGAGTGATGTCATAATGACCCCATAAGAGATAGAGGGATAAAGAGCTACCACATCTGCTGTCAGCCATATAAAACGATCTTGCCATTGAAAATTTTCAAAGGTACAAAGGACACTTTTAGTGTCCCTTATGTACCCCGGCAAAGATTTGACCAGGGGCTGCAAGGTATGATCTAGCCAGGCCCCTATTCTCTCCGATAGAGACCCTATGGCCGACACGATAGGTCTGAATTTCGGGGGGAATCCTTGGGGAGGGAGTGGTAGATGGGGATGACAGGATTATCAACATATAAAAAATCCATTAATTTTTGGGTAATGATCCCCATCTCCACTCCATCCCGTAGTACTGATAGCAGTTCCTTTTGGAAAAATAGGGTGGGATCCCCCCCCAAAATCCCATAGGTGTCACTATTGCTAAGAAGTTCTACATTACACTTTATATACAGATCCGTGTCCAAAATGGTGATTGCGCCCCCCTTATCCGCCTTTTTGACCGTGATATGCCAGTCATTTTTTATTTCTTGTAAAGCTGCTTTTTCTAGTTTGGTGAGATTAGACCTAATATCCCTGTGTGAGGAGTGCAGTTTTACCAAATCTTCCTCTATGAGGTCTTGGAATCTATCAAAAATCAAGGGTCTGGAATTAATGGGATAATAATCCCTATTGTGTGTATGAAAGGAATTCATGTTTGCTTTAATAAAGCCACCACTTTCTGCTTCCAATTGTCTCAAAGAAGTAATACCACACAGTTCCGAAAAACTGGGAATTAAAGTGGTAGTGGCAACATTAATCCCATCCATTCTATCAATATCAGTAGTGACATTTTCCCCTTCACAACCCAAAAAATGACATTTCAATGTTAAATTGCGTGTAAACTTATTGATGTCTAACAAGGTAGAAAACAAATTAAAGCGTGTTTTAGGAGCAAATCCCAAACCTTTGGAGAGCGCAGACAAATGTTCAGGTTGAAAAATTCTGGTGGTAAGGTTCCAAATGGTGTTAGATTGCCTTGTTTGCATTGTGCTTTCTACCGGCTCTCCGTCCCCGTTTTTTGACTGCAATGGACCCAAATCGCCCTGGCTGTCACTCTGATCCAATTTTTCAGATGAGGAGTGAGTGAGGGAATCTCCTGATGTCTCCAAATAGGAAAAACTGACGCGTCTTTTGCTTTTATTCCTTTTAAATGCAAATTTGGATCCAATTCTATGTTTTTTCCACGTATAAACTTGATTTTTTGAATAATCTTCATTATCTCGTTCCCATTTACGTCTTTTAATATCCACAATTTTATTTTCTAAATTTTCTATGTTGTTAGACATTTTCTTCATTAGGTTCTCATGATTGTCGGGTTTGACCACATCAGACATTTTTTATTTTTTATTTTTTTACTGCCCTATTATGATATTGCCTCATTTTTCTTTTCTTCTCCCTTTTATGTAAAAAGTCAGATTACAATTCCTCTATTGTTTTTAACCCATAAAAACGTTTTTGCATTTTTGTAAATAAGATACGATTAGGGCTGGTCAAACTCTCAAAAAAACAGGACTGGCGGGTCCCTGCTAAATTAGAAAAAAAAAAACCCTGGATCCACTCCATAATCCGTTACCCATATAAATCTATCTGGACCATAATTCAGAGATAAAAATGTTGGTGGAACGGATAGGGGGTATGAGCGCACGTGGTGTACTCACTGAGGCTGAGCCGACAATTGAATATTCACTGCTTTGCCCGCCCACCGGTGCGTCTAATTGGTTGCAGTTAGACGCGTCCCAACCCTGAGTGGCAGCGTATCAGCTGACTGCAAACAATCACAGGCGCCAGGACGGCCGGTGGGCAGGGAAAGCAGTGCAAGTGTCTGCGGGTCAGTATGATGGTATAAAAATAAATAAATAAAACAATCGGCGCAGGGTCCCCCATATTCTGATGCCAGCACAGATAAAGCCCGCGGCTGCAGCCCCCGGATGTTGGGCTTTATCTGTGCTGTGTATCAAATTAACGCTGAGTCACACATGCGAGGGACTTGCATCACATCACCTGGCATGGCCTGCCGCTCTCCAAACATGAGCATGCAGGTACATAGAAACACATGCGGCCGACCCGCTCCTGTCAGGAGAGTGTGCGGCTGTGCCGGGTAATGCAATGCGAGTCTCATGCAAGCCTGGCATGACATCACCTGGCACAGCCGCACACTCTCCAAACATGAGCATACAGGTACATAGAAACACATGCGGCCAACCCGCTCCTGTTACAAGAGTGTGCGGCTGTGACGCGAGATTCGCGCGAATCCCTCACAAGTAACTCCGGCCTAAGAGAAACCGCATGCGGGGTTTTTTTTTTGTTTTTTTTTTTAAATTCACATAAATAATTAAAAAAAAATGATGTGCGGCCCCCCAAATTTTCATGCCCAGCCAAGATAAAACCAACTGGGGCTGTTATTCTAAGCCCGCAGCCGCCCGGTACTGCCGCATCCATTAGATGTGACAATCCTTGTTCTTTACCAGCTCTTCCTGTTGCTATGGTGCGGTGGCAATCGGGGTAAACCCTAGGTTAGTGATGGCACAGGTGTCTATGAGATACCTGCATCAAAAACCTGTAAATGAAAGTAAATAAGTACAAACACAGAGGAAAAAAACTTTATTTTGAATAAAATACTGTACAAAAATACGTAAGCACTTTATTAAACCCAAACATCCCTCCAGGTCCTAAGTAATCCACACTAGGTACCACGCTGCTTTCAGCTCTGCTACATCTCACAGTGACCAGCCATAGAACACGACTGCCAGCTGTGAGTGCACACATAAGGCTAAGTTCACACACTGCGTTATTTTACGCTGCGTTTTTGTGCAGTTTTTGCGGCAAAAAACGCACAAAAAACGCACTCGCGGAAAAAAATGCAGCAAAAACTGCATGCGTGTTTACCGCGTTTTGGTGCATTTTTTTGCTTCGTTTTGCTGCGTTTTTGCTCACTGTGTTTTTATGCGTTTTTTATCAGTGAACAATGCCATTAAAGATTGTTGAAAAATAAAAAAAAAAAGGTCTGGTTATTTCTGTCTTCAATATGTTCTTCATTCTCCACTAGTGTATGCAGGAGATCAGACAGCTGCAGAACTACAAGGCTCAGCATGCTCAATCCAGGACTGTATGCTGGAGGGAGAGGCAGGGGGAACAGAACTACAAGGCTCAGCATCCTCCATCCAATAGTGTATGCAGGAGAGCAGATAGCAGCTGCAGAACTACAAGGCTCAGCTTCCTACATCCAATAGTGTATGCTGGAGAGAAGACAGCAGCTGCAGAACTACAAGGCTCAGCATCCTCCATCCAGGACTGTATGCTGGAGTTTTTTGCCCCCCCAAAAAATGACGTGGGCTTCACCATATTTTTGTATACTAGTGTTACGTCACCACCGGAGTCCGCTCCAGCGACTTCTGCTCCGATCGCCAGGCGACGCCGTGTTCCTGCAGTGGATGGTGCTGGTGATGGGAGAGGAGTCGATGCCAGCGGCACCGGTGGGCGCAGGCTCCGATCATCCACTGGGCTGGGTTATCTTGGGATCTGCAGTACCACTGGGTGACTGTGGATGGCGTGTGTCTTCCAGCTGAAGTTGCCAGTGTTCAGCTACAGATAATGGGAAGACACCACACTCTTTTTAGTTCCCCTCCTGTCTGCTGACCTCTGCCAGAGATAGTTCTGATTTCCTGGCTCCTGGTCTGCCCTATTCTGTTTTGTGATTCCTGTGTGCTGACGTCTGCGTGTTTTCTGACTACCCTTCTGCCTGCTGTTTTTGTGCCTCGCTGCCCGATCCGGATTTGACCTCTGCTACGTCTTCTGATTACGTCCTTGTCTGCCGATTCTGTCCCTGTTCTGCTATTCCTGGTTTGACCCTGCCTGACGACTACTCTCATTGGACTGCAGCCTTCCACAGGTAGTGATCTCCAGGGCCCTGTGTAATTCCAAATCCCTGTATAGGGGTTAAAGGGTTTCAGGGTTCTCGGGGTCCTGCTTGGTGAGTGGCTTCCCTCTAGTCTGTCCATTACATCCCACCTGAGTCTGTTGATCCAGGCAGGCGTTACAGCTAGCCAGGTACAGCAAGCAGGTACGGGTTGCCCCCAACCCCCAGCTGCCTATTTGTACCCGGCTGGGAACCAAAAATATAGGGAAGCCCTTTTTTTTTTTTTTTTTAAATTATTTCATGAATTTCATTAAATAATTAAAAAAAAAAAAAAATGACATGGGCTTCGCCCAATTTTTGAGTCAAGCCAGGTACAACTAGGCAGCTGCGGATTGGAACCCGCAGTACAGAGTGCCCAAGCTTTCTGGGCACCCCCGCTGCGAATTGCAGTCCGCAGCCACCCCAGAAAATGGCGCTTTCATAGAAGCGCCATCTTTTGGCGTTGTATCCAACTCTCCCAGCTGCCCTGGTGGTGGGTGGCTCGCTGGGTAATGATGGAGTTAGTGCTAGCTGTATATTATCAGCTGGCCCTAAGCCCAAAATTCATGGTGTCACGCCAATATTAGACATGGCCACCATGAATCTCTAGTAAAGATAAAAATATTTTTCTGTGTGCTGTGTTTTTTTTATTAGAAATAAAAACACAACACAATTAGTGACTCCATCTTTATTGAAATAAAGAACCCCCCCTCCTCTGCAGTAATCCTGGGTCAAGGGTCCCGCGCCGTCCAATCCTGATCCAATATCACCTGATCGGTTTGCTGGAAGGCAAAGCGATCAGATGATGTGTCAGGTTCAAGGACATGAATCACATCACACATCAGCTGATTGTAGAAACGGCTTTTATACAATCAGCTGATGCATCAGTGCAAAAAAAAAAATACTCACTTATGTGCTAATTACCGGCCGGCAGCTCCTGGAGCGATCGGGGGGAGTCTGATCCCGTCCGATCGCTGCAGGAGCTGCTGGTAATCAGCTGATGAAATCTCCTGACGGCATCAGCTGATAGGTTAAGCCGGCCGGGCGCTAAAAAGCTGGCGTCACCGCGAGACTTACGATCAGCTGATGCGTCAGGTGCCGCATCAGGTGATCACCACCAGGTCATGCAGCTATCGGACGTGCTGCCCGGGAGACTGCACACAGCCGGAGCGGGGGTGGCGGTACCGGGAGAGGAGCTGGGAGCGGACATGTCGGGAGTCTGCAGACAGGTAAGTATGACTTTTTTTTTTGTACTGTTCACTTGTGATTTCGCAGCTGCTTCCACCTTCCGCCCGGCCGTGGCGCCGTACGGGAGCGGACATGGCGCCCTACGGGAGGTGGAAGCAGCAGTGGCGGTACCGGGAGGATTCACCCTTCTGTGTTTACTGACAGAAGGCATCCTCTTCCTGTACATGTCACTTTACTACCCACCCCTTGCGTTTATAGCTGCGTTTTTAGTCATAGAAACGCGCTAATAAGCAGTTATATTTGCAATTTGCATATTTCATTGCATTTTTGAACATCTCATTGAACTCAATGAGTGGAAAACGCAGTGAAAAACGCAAAAATAATTGACATGCTGAGTTTTTGTGGGCACCACAAAAATGCAGCTAAAAAAACCGCTGTTTGTAGACAGCAAAAATGATACACATAGACTTTGCTGGAGAAGCAAAGTCATGCAGTTTTCTGAGCAAAAACGCACCCGAAAAACGTGCATAAACACCGTGAAAAACGCACTGTGTGAACTTACCCTAAGGAAACCTCACACATCACAGATAAGAAAATCTCTATATCATTATGGAATCTATAAGGTTTTCTATATTAGATCAGTAATTTTCTGTACTTACATAGTGGCGATCCTCATGCTGATCAGTTCTGTCTTCTCCAGAAATATTGGCACAGTGACGTCCTCACTATTGTACAAGGAAGATACAACAACTTGTGTTAAATGGTCACAAACTGAATAATACAAGCAAATATAAGAAGCTTTGAAATAGATTTTAATCACTTATGAGCCACATCTACTCCCCCCCCCCGCATTCTGAACTAACCATCAACTCTGAAAAAAAAAGTTTAACTCCGTCTTAGTCAAAGCAAAATGGCTTGCCAGTTCTCTGTGATTACACAGCCCATTATAGTCTGTGGAGAGGGAGAAGTGAGGAGCAGAGTGAGAAAACAGGGAGAGACACAGAAATATCGTGCTGCAGTTAGAAAGTAGCTAACCCTATCCAAGAGCTGACGTCACAGCTACACTGCTGAGTACTGCTGTATAATGCCCTTCATGCTGCTGCTACTTCTAAACATGTGTAAAGCAGAGAAAAAAGATCAGGAATCCCTCTGTGTGTACTGTGTATAGGAGACAACATAACAGCGAGTCTCTTCCCACTAGACCAGAGACAACTGGAAACTACAGAGGAGAACACTGGTGAAAAGTATAGGACACAAGTCATCTAATGGCCAGAAATAGTGTTACTCCTCATGTGCACACATGACCGCTTATTCACTTCATTTCAGACCCTGTTCTCTAGATGGCTGGAAGCCCCATCATTCGGACCCCGACTTTACACTACAACTGTACTTCAAACACATATCTTACATGTAATATTGGCTTCAGCTATTATATATTATACATGGGCCCTGTGCCAGAATAATACATGGGCCCTGTGCCAGAATAATACATGGGCCCTGTGCCAGAATAATACATGGGCTCTGTGCCAGAATAATACATGGGCCCTGTGCCAGAATAATACATGGGCCATGTGCCAGAATAATACATGGGCCTGTGCCAGAATAATACATGGGCCTGTGCCAGAATATTACATGGGCCCTGTGCCAGAATAATACATGGGCCCTGTGCCAGAATAATACATGGACCTGTGCCAGAATAATACATGGGCACTGTGCCAGAATAATACATGGGCCCTGTGCCAGAATAATACATGGGCCCTGTGCCAGAATAATACATGGGCACTGTGCCAGAATAATACATGGGCCTGTGCCAGAATAATACATGGGCCTGTGCCAGAATATTACATGGGCCCTGTGCCAGAATAATACATGGGCCCTGTGCCAGAATAATACATGGGCCCTGTGCCAGAATAATACATGGACCTGTGCCAGAATAATACATGGGCACTGTGCCAGAATAATACATGGGCCCTGTGCCAGAATAATACATGGACCTGTGCCAGAATAATACATGGGCACTGTGCCAGAATAATACATGGGCCTGTGCCAGAATAATACATGGGCCTGTGCCAGAATATTACATGGGCCCTGTGCCAGAATAATACATGGGCCCTGTGCCAGAATAATACATGGACCTGTGCCAGAATAATACATGGGCCCTGTGCCAGAATAATACATGGGCCCGGTGCCAGAAAAATACATGGGCCCTGTGCCAGAATAATACATGGGCCCTGTGCCACAATAATATATGGGCCCTGTGCCAGAATAATACATGGGGCCTGTGCCAGAATAATACATAGGCCCTGTGCCAGAATAATACATGGGCCCTGTGCCAGAATAATACATAGGCCCTGTGCCAGAATAATACATGGGCCCTGTGCCAGAATTATATATGGGCCCTGTGCCAGAATAATACATGGCCCTGTCCCAGAATAATACATGGGCCCTGTGCCAGAATAATACATGGCTCTGTGCCAGAATAATACATGGGCCTGTGCCAGAATAATACATAGGCCCTGTGCCAGAATAATACATAGGCCCTGTGCCAGAACAATACAAGGGCCCTGTGCCAGAATAATACATGGGCCCTGTGCCAGAACAATACATGGGCCCTGTGCCAGAATAATACATGGGCCCTGTGCCAGAATAATACATGGGCCCTGTGCCAGAATAATACATGGGCCCTGTGCCAGAATAATACATGGGCCCTGTGCCAGAATAATACATGGGCCCTGTGCCAGAATAATATATGGGCCCTGTGCCAGAATAATACATGGGCCCTGTGCCAGAATAATACATGGGCCCTGTGCCAGAATAATACATGGGCCCTGTGCCAGAATAATACATGGGCCCTGTGCCAGAATAATACATGGGCCCTGTGCCAGAATAATACATGGGCCCTGTGCCAGAATAATATATGGGCCCTGTGCCAGAATAATACATGGGCCCTGTGCCAGAATAATACATGGGCCCTGTGCCAGAATAATACATGGGCCCTGTGCCAGAATAATACATGGGCCCTGTGCCAGAATAATACATGGGCCCTGTGCCCCGAATAATATATGGGCCCTGTGGCAGAATAATACATGGGCCCTGTGCCAGAATAATATATGGGCCCTGTGCCAGAATAATACATGGGTCCTGTCCCAGAATAATATATGGGCCCTGTGCCAGAATAATACATGGGCCCTGTGCCAGAATAATACATGGGCCTTGTGCCAGAATAATACACGGGTGTGACGACATGGACTCTGTCAGTGCCTAGCATGGGTTAACTTTCTTAGAAAAGCCAGACATGAAGACAGTTTGTTTATAGATGGGGGGTAATCCCTCATTGTTCTACAAGACTCTTGGGAGTTTAGTATTGAAGTTTTTGTTGACTCATGTAATTGTTTTGGCCACTGAAGGCCAGACACCCATTGTATTATGTGTTTGCTGGATGCGATTTAACTTAGCTGGCTCTCCCTTGTCTCTGCCATTGACCTGCGGATCCGATTGGCAAGCCATAACTGAACCTGGATTATAATACTACATGGACTTCAGCATTGAATGCAAGGATTCGGCTGAGATATCAAGGACTACCTAAGGAAGGAATCCAGCTTGGGACAATCCAGTCATCTGACTACAGACTTTGCAGACCTCAGCCAGCTTTCTAAATCTGGCATTATTCCATTCTCAGTGGGTGTCCGCCAAAAGCGGGGTGCTGCTGGATTGGAGTAAGTAGCCCTGGAAGCTCTGAGGCACGGACATTCTAAATCCCTGTTGAGCCAGCAGAAGGGTGAGACTCTGTTGCCTGTTACATTTGTGTGTTTTGCTGGTTATGTGTTATGTGCCGGTAATTGTTTGGGGATCCAATAAAGTCTTAATATTGTGATTCCTTCACCCTGTGTTGTCTGAGTAGTGTTCCGCCCACGGTTAAGGAGGTCGGGCGTTCAGTTGGGATGAGCCCTGGGCCACGCTGTCTTTCTAAAGGCGGCCGGATCAGCGGACGAGAGCAGCCACTGAGCCCCGTGTCTCCACAATGGGCCCTGTGCCAGAATAATACACGGTCCCTGTCCCAGAATAATACATGGGCCCTGTGCCAGAATAATACATGGGCCCTGTCCCAGAATAATATATGGCCCTGTCCCAGAATAATACATGGGCCTGTGCCAGAATAATACATAGGCCCTGTCCCAGAATAATATATGGGCCCTGTCCCAGAATAATATAGGGCCCTGTCCCAGAATAATACATGGGCCTGTGCCAGAATAATACATAGGCCCTGTCCCAGAATAATATATGGGCCCTGTGCCAGAATAATACATGGGCCCTGTGCCAGAATAATACATGGGCCCTGTCCCAGAATAATACATGGGCCCTGTCCCAGAATAATATATGGCCCTGTCCCAGAATAATACATGGGCCTGTGCCAGAATAATACATAGGCCCTGTCCCAGAATAATACATGGGCCCTGTGCCAGAATAATACATGGGCCCTGTGCCAGAATAATACATGGGCCCTGTGCCAGAATAATACATGGGCCCTGTGCTAGAATAATACATGGGCCCTGTGCCAGAATAATACATGGGCCCTGTGCCAGAATAATACATGGACCCTGTGCTAGAATAATACATGGGCCCTGTGCTAGAATAATACATGGGCCCTGTGCCAGAATAATACATGGACCCTGTGCCAGAATAATACATGGACCCTGTGCCAGAATAATACATGGGCCCTGTGCCAGAATAATACATGGACCCTGTGCTAGAATAATACATGGGCCCTGTGCTAGAATAATACATGGACCCTGTGCCAGAATAATACATGGACCCTGTGCTAGAATAATACATGGGCCCTGTGCTAGAATAATACATGGGCCCTGTGCCAGAATAATACATGGACCCTGTGCTAGAATAATACATGGGCCCTGTGCTAGAATAATACATGGGCCCTGTGCCAGAATAATACATGGACCCTGTGCCAGAATAATACATGGGCCCTGTGCCAGAATAATACATGGGCCCTGTGCCAGAATAATACATGGACCCTGTGCTAGAATAATACATGGGCCCTGTGCTAGAATAATACATGGGCCCTGTGCCAGAATAATACATGGGCCCTGTGCCAGAATAATACATGGGCCCTGTGCCAGAATAATACACGGGCCTTGTGCCAGAATAATACATGGATCCTGTGCCAGAATTATATATGGGCCTTGTGCCAAAATAATACATGGGCCCTGTGCCAGAATTATATATGGGTCTTTGTAGTTCTATATCTCATCATAATGCACAATTCCACCTGATTTGGAGATGAAAGTGGCCCCCTTACCTCCTGTGCATCTGCACAGGTCGCACCAGTGGTATGTGCTCCTCTGATTGATGTCTTCCCCATTCATCTACAATACTAAGCCAACATTTTACATATATATCACACAATTTAAAGAGTAACCATCATTTTATTTTTTTTTCCTCATGAATCAATAGTACCTGTGAAAATAAGAAACTTTGCAATATTCCTTATTAGAGAAATCGTCTTTCTCCTACTGAACTTATCATTCTCAAAATTCTCAATTCATGGGTAAAATCTTTATTGCGTAAATACAATTGTTCCCATTACTGAGATAGGAGATGACGGTTGGTGCTGTGAAAGTTCTTTTGAGAACGGTAACTGTTGTTACATCAGCAACTTTCTATTCTATCTTATCAGAGAAATCTGCTTCTTTCTCCTCTCGGACTGATATTACATTTTCAGTTCAGATTTCTCTGATAATAAATATTACAGTTTGTTATTTTCACGTGTAATATTCATTCTTGGTAAAAGTAAAACAAAATAACGGTTTCACTTAATATTCTGTGATGTTACATGTAAAATGTTGCTTGGTATTGGAGATGTATGGGGAAGGCAGCGATGCCCATCAGCCTAATGCGGGCGTCACACGGGACGATTTATCGTGCGATCGTGTGAGCGATCGCACCAGCCCCCGTCGTTTGTGCATCACGGGCAATTAGTTGACCGTGGCGCACAAAGTCGTTTAACCCCTGTCACACCTACTTACCTGCCGAACGACCTCACTGTGGGCAGCGAAAATCCACTTCCTGAAGTGGGTGGGACGTTCAGCATCACAGCGGCCGGCCAATAGAAGCAGTGGGGCGGAGATGAGTGGGACGTAAACATCCCGCCAACCTCCTTCCTTCCGAATTGCTGGCAGGACGCAGGTGTGCTGCCCCGGGTACGATGAACAACCGACACAGAGAATAAGAAACAACATTTTGAAAATGAGCGCCGTGTCAACGAGCAACGATAAGGTGAGTATTTTTGCTCGTTCACCGTCGCTCGTAGCTGCCACACGCTACGATATATCAAACAATTCCGGATGTGTGTCACTTACGACGTGACCCTGCCGACATATTGCCCGATATATCGTACCGTGTGACGCCAGCAATATCCTTCCATTCATACATTTACAATGCTTACACATTCGGCACATAGGGCAATTTGTCACTATGTAAGTATTAAACTCCTCTTATATTGATACACAGCCAAGATAAGTGCACGGCCGGGGGCTGCAGCCGGCGGTGAAGGAATCCGGTCTGTGGCTGTTGAATAATCATCCTGTAAGTTTTCATCTAATGACGTCTTCTGTGCATCAGGGTGAGACTTGTGGGTAGGGTCTTCTCCTCCGCCCCTCCACCTGCCTCCTGTATTTCTTTTACTGGTCATTGATTATTATTTATTGACCTGCCTGCCTTTTGAAATTCCACACCACCTCCATCATTAAGGTGGGCGGTGCGTATGCAGTGTGATTTTACGGTGGGTCTGCAAGTCTTAAATAAATTAGTGCGGGAGGCAGCGCATGCACAGAACGACATTTCAACTCAATGACTTTTTTATTAAGCCGAAAACTTGATCTACCTCCGCTACCATTTTATTAAAGACCGTCTGTGGAATCACACTGTGCACGCGCCACCCACCCCAGTGATGAATAATCAGTGACCTGTAAAAGAAACAGAGGACTCAGGTGGAGGGGCAGAAAAGCCAAAGAAGAACCTACCCTTAAGTAATGGGTGTAAGATAGGAAGCCCTGGATCCCGGTATACTGCCTCAGTGTGATCTCTGTGGAAAAGCTTTCTTTATACCGGTAATGGCTGAAAAAGGCTGAGATATGAATCCGGCTCATGACCCTCCATCAGAGCTGAATGTGGCTCTAAATGTTAAAAAGGTTGGCCAAGGTGCTCGCCAATAGGATGTCCCGAGTCATCTCATCTATAGTGCAGAGTGATCAGACGGGCTTCATTCCATGCAGAGCCACATCTATGAATCTCAGGAAATTATATTTGGGAATTCAACATAGTTCTGAGGTACCAGGGGAAAGGGCAATTTTGTCTTTAGACGCCGCTAAGGCGTTCGATAGCCTTGAATGGGAATATATGTGGGCTGTACTTCGGAAAATGGGCTTTGGACATAGATTCATAAATTGGGTAAAACTGCTATATGACTCACCGGTGGTGAAGGTTAGGGTTAATGGCAGGGTCTCCGAGTCTTTTCCTCTTGGAAGAGGTACTAGACAGGGGTGCCCGCTTTCACCCTTGCTATTCGCGACTGCAGTGGAGCCGTTGGCAGTGGCAATACGGAAATCCAGGGAGGTAGAGGGATTTCGGTGTGGAGCCATGGAACAAAAGATATCATTATACGCAGACGATCTACTCTTATATTTAGACAGGGTATGTTCCTCGATTTTGCCGGCAATGAATATCATTTGGGAATTTGGACAGAGGTCTGGTCTACGAATCAACTGGTCCAAGTCGGCTTTAATGCCGTTGGACCCCCTTCCGGGGGACTTTTCGGACTTACAGATTCCAGTTCCTGTGGTCCGGGAGTTTAAATATCTGGGAGTAATTGTCAGCCCAATCCCGAAGGATTTCCAGGCCCTAAATCTGGAACCCCTGTTACAGCGATTCAGAGCAAAAGTGCATACCTGGTGCCGTTTGCCGCTATCAAATATCGGCAGATCCAATTTAATTAAAATGGTAATGATGCCACAATTACTATATCTTATACATAATTCTCCAGTGTGGATATGTAGGGAATTTTTTGTAAAAATTAATACAATATTTCGGGAACTTATTTGGAAGAAAAAGCAAGCTAGGATTCGACTGGAAGTGCTACAGCGGGGAAAGGAGTAGGGAGGACTGGCGGTACCAAACCCATATATATACTATATAGCCTCCCAGATGCAACATCTGAGGGGTTGGGGCAAAGAAGGAGGGTATGATACCAGTGGTGATATAGTGAGAGAGGGATCAGTATGGAAGTACCCAGGTTGCCGGTTGGATGTGGGACAAAGACAGATAAATGGGGCACGATATCCCACACTGGCTATGATATTCCGGGTATGGGACAGGGGTAAGTCTCTTTTGGGGATAAGCGGACCTACAGAGCTCTGGCCACTGTGGCAGAACCCCGACTTGCCAGAAATTAAAAAATTAGTAGGGTTCAGAGGATGGGAGGATAAAGGGATCCATTTAGTGTCACAAGTAATACAAAATAATATTCTTAAAAGCTTTGAACAACTGAGAACGAGGTTTCACCTTCCGCATGTCTTCTTTTATCAATACTTACAGCTGAGGCACGCACTGGAAAGACAGGGGAGGACAAACCCGGTAACAGTGACACATAATCAAATGTCGCGGGCGGGGAGGAGGGTGTCAGCACACCGCGCTCACCTCCTTCTGCTCGGGTCCGGCGGCTGCCGCTGCTCAGTGGTGGCTCGAGCTGTGGGCCGGATCCCGGGGGCTTCCTCGAGCGACACTACTCGCCCGTGAGTGAAAAGGGGGGTTTGTTGGGTGTGGGGATAATGTCCGTGACGCCACCCACGGTTGTGGTGATTTGTAGCACCACCGCTGCTCAATGCGGGGATCCCCGGGGATGGTGAAGGGGAGCAGCTAGGTGTTGTATTGCCCCTCCGTGGGTAGGGGTTGGTGATCCCGGGGCCCGGTGATGGCTTGGGAGGTGCAGGGCCTGGTGGGCGCAGGGACGCGGGGGCAGCGCTGTGCCTTGCGGCACTGTGGTACTCACTCAGCCTGAGACGTGGACACAGTTTGTACGGTAAACCAAACGGCTGGTAGGACGGTCCCACAGACGGCTGCTTTGCTTTCCCGGTAGGTGACGGTGATGTCCCTTTTCCTTGCACCTGTATGTACGGTTGGTTGCAATGGGTCCCCCACCGGTAACCCGCTCCCCGGCTTCAAGCTGGGCCGGAGGAGCACTACACTTTGCCCGCAGGCGCTGGCCCTCGGAGACTGGTGCCCTGGCGGTGGCGGTGTCTCCGTTGTACGGGTTGGGCTGTTGCCTTCTGTCGGGTCTTGGTTGTTGGGAGAGCTACGTCTCCGTCACTGACGGATTTGGCAAATCTGGCGACTCCTAGCCTTGCCGGGGTCCGAGAGGCCCCTGCCCTGGTGCTGACTGTCCTTCGGAACACTGCTCCAGACCACCGGGCACACAGCCAACGGGGTCCTTCCAGGAACTTCCGAACTGTCCCCCTCCGGACAGTCACCGCCGTCGCTGACCTTGCTGTTCTGGCCCTACACAAAGCTGGACCTTCAGGCTTCTCTCTCAGTCACCACTCTTGCTTTCCTCCTTTACCACTTTTCTCTCTTTACTTTCCCTTGGTGGTTTACTCTAGCCCCCCTGGGCTACTCTGCTTGTTTATTCCTTCCACTTCCTCCTCCCTGACTAGACTCCTCTAGACTGCCTGGTACTTCCCGCCTCCAGAGCTGTGATCTCCTTGGTGGGCGGAGCCAACCGCCTGGCCCACCCCCTGGTGTGAATCATCAGCCTCTGGAGGAAGGCAACAAGGATTTGTGGTTCAGCTTAGGTGTGCCTACCTGGGATGTGGGGTGTGGTGTTGTGCGACCTGTGTCCCCTGGCTTGCCCAGGGCGACACACAAACATTACATAGGCTGCTTACATCTGAGTCCTCTAAGGGTCTTATTTCGGAACTATATAAAAAATTACTACCTGCCCATCTGGAAACACATCCATTGAGTGTTAAAAGCAAATGGGAACGAGACGTCGGTCCCCTGACGGAAGGCCAGTGGTCTGATATTTTGGAACAAGTTCCTAAATTGGCGGTATCGGAGTGCCAAAAGCTGTCTCAAATATATCTCATCCACAGGGTATATAAAGCTCCCAGTCTACTATTTAGGATGGGACTCAGACCAAACACACAATGTGTTAGGTGTGGACAGGATGATGCCCATTTGATGCATGTTATGTGGGAGTGTGGACACATTGGTGATTTCTGGAACCAAACCCTGGGACTTATAGATCAAATATATCATATCACAAAACAACCGTCGCCCCGCCTGTGCCTGTTGAGTCTGTGGGAAGGAGAAGTGGATCCGGATTCTCCAACAGCCCTGGGAATAGCCCGTATCTTGTACCAAGCAAGAAAGCTACTTGTATATCACTGGTTAGACCCTCTACCACCAACACTACCAGAGCTCAAAAACAAATTAAATAACATCATAAGATTGGAAAGGGGAGTTTATTTAAAAAGAAAAACATTGAAAAAGTTTTACAACATTTGGCGGCCATGGATGGAGTTGCCGGGCCTACCCTCTAGTGCACTGGTTCGGGACGCAATGCTGGACCGGTTACTGTTGTGCCTGCAGTGATGGCATGTGTGAGGAAGGGAATTAAAACTAGTTTTTTCTGTGGCGAAGTGGACTTTGAATGAAGAGGCGAGAGAGGACTGGAACGGTTTCATGGATGACTGCACGGAGAGGGAGGGGCGGGAGAGTATAGCAATATGATGTGGAGCCACACGGCTGATGGAGGAGGTACTTCTGTTAGTCTGAGGCATTATTGCATAATTTAAGTTTTGTTTATTTGTAGAGCCACGAGGTTTGTAGGCTCAAGCTATATAATATAATTATGATTTGAGAACTCAATTATTATATTTACATATATGCAGAGAAAGAACCTGATTTATAAATCACATGTGTTTATCTGTTGTTTATTGTTATCAGTTATATGAAAAGTGAAATACTCTCTGTATTGATCCCTAATGATTTAATAAAAAAAGATCTGATTTAAAAAAAAATGTTAAAAAGGTTGGTGTCCTCTGAGCTACATGGAGCTGTGTTGTAGCCCCTCCATTCTCATTGAATCTTGCATATGTCCTTCACAAGGTTTAATCTGCCCAATTCCAGTGTTGCTGAAGCATCCCCAGATCATCACCAATCCTCCACCAAATTTCACAGTGGGTGAAAGACGCTGTGGCTTTTTAGGCCTCTCCAGGTCTCCGTCTAACCATTAGATGAAAAAGTGTTGGGCAAACCTAAAAATTAGACTCATCAGAGAAGATTACCTTACTCTAGAAATTGGGCATGAATTGGGCAGATTAAACTTTGCGAAGGACGCATGAATCAAGTCGCATACAAGATTATCCTGGAAAAACTGTTGCTTCCTTCTGCTCAGGCAATGTTCCTAAACTCTGAGGACTGGTTTTTCCAGCAGGACAATGCGCCATGTTATGGCCAGCCCATTTCCAGACCTGAACGAACCCCATTGAAAACCTCTGGAATGTAATCTAGAGGAAGATTGATAGTCAAAAACCATCAAACTAGGAAGGACTGCTTACATTTTTTGCCCCAGGAGTGGCATAAGGTCACCCAAAAGCAGTGTGAGAGACTGGTGGAAAGCATGCCAAGACATGAAAGCTGTGATTAACAATCATGGTTATTCCACAAAATATTGATTTCTGAACTCTTCCTGAGTTAAAACATTAGTATTGTTTTTTTCTAAATGATTATGAACTTGTTTTCTTTGCATTATTGGAGGTGTGAAAGCACTGTGCATTGTTTTGTTATTTTGACCACTTCTCTTTTTCAGAAAAAAAAAAATTATTGCTTGGAAATTCGGAGACGTTGTCAGTAGTTTATAGAATAAAAGAACAATTTACATTTTACTCAAAAATATAAAGAGAAAAATGAGAAAAAGTACTTACTGAGTCAGGTCTACTTTCATTAATTCGATGTTCTCCTTTTGAATAAGGTCTAGCAGACTATGTATGTCCTCCTCACTATTGTACATGAAAAATAAATAAATGATTCCGACGTTCACTATTAGTGACCATAACAACATTGGGTAAATTCCTCCCCTCTCCCTCCATCCTAGGAACTTTCTTTGGCAAAATGTTTACATTTTCTATATTCCTTTGTTAAAGGGAATCTATCAGCGGGTTTTTTGCTATTTAACCCCTTTGCAGCCTTGCATTTTTCCGTTTTTCATTTTTTGCTCCCCTTCTGCAAGAGCCATAATATTTTTATTTTTCCGTCAATCTTGCCATATGAGGCCTTGTTTTTTGAGGGATGAGTAAATTAAACCATGAGTTTTACCATATCGTGTACTGGAAAACAGCAAAAAACCTGTTGAAAAAAAGAGACACACTTTTTGTGCTATTTTCCGCGACCCGTAACTTTCTCAGTTTTCAGGAAAAGGGGCTCAGTGATGGCTTATTTTTTGTGTCTTGAGCTGACTTTTTTAATGGTACCATTTTTCCGCAGATACTACGTTTTGATCGCCTGTTTTTGCATTTTGCAACGATTAAAAAACATAATTTTGGAGTTTGGAATTTTTTTGCCGCTACGCCGTTTACCTATCAGATTAATATATTTTATATTTTGATAGATCAAGCATTTCTGAAAGTGGCGATACAAAATGTGTGTATATTTGTTATTTTTTTAACCTCTTAATTTTCAACGGTGTGAAAGGGGGGTGATTTGAACTTTTAGGTTTTTTAAAACTTTTTTTTTTAATTTTACTGGTCCCTCTAGGGGACTATAAGGATCAGCAGTGTGATCGCTCATTCATTTCTGTTGATCACAGCTGCTCAGCTGAGATCATCAGAATTGCTTATGTCTTGTAACAGGCAGCACTCTGCTGAGTGTTACAGGAAGTGAGTCATGTGAGCTACAGGGGACATATTCATGAGTTCTGTGTAACTCTGCACCCACCCCTGTGTGACTTTCTTTTGCTTATACACAGTGCACACAGAAAGCTGCCAATCCATGGTTTGGTCGGGATTATACAGATCTCAGCATTCTAAGAACTGGTAGATCTGAAGCTGATAAAACAATGATTTTATTAAAACTGTACCAAGCTGCACAGTAAGTGACACATCGCTGGAATTGTTGTTTTGGATGTGGTAACACAAAAACCTTCTGATACATTCCCATTAAATGCTAAAATTCTGTGTGCCATCAGCTGCCAATAGAGGGAGCACTTTCTGTATGGGGATAAATGGAATCCTAGGAGATTAGTGGCAGAAAAAGACAAGAAAAGATGGAAAAAATGGAAGCCCAAATAGTGAAAATATTACATTTTCATTATTAAATCATTAAAATGTAAAGAGATAGGAAGAGACCCCAAACACATAGTACATAAAAACAAGAAAGAAAAAACAGGCGTCCACCTGACATATAATCAAATAGGTGAAAAAGATTTTGATCATGTAAGTACATAAGGGGGTATGAATATATGGTATATACTAAAATTAATATATACAAGACATAATATGTATAATCACGTGAATATATACAATTTATATATCAAAAAATAATAGTTCAAAACACACCATCCTGTAAGACAAGAGGATATCCTGTAAAGCCCATCTGTGTCTGTGCAAATGGGATTTACAGTGTATCATCTGTGCCTGAATGAAATGATCAGTCATCAGGAGAAGGAAACCTCTATATTATAATATCATGTATAAGGTTTTCTCATATTACAGCATTACATTTCTTTACTTACATCATGTTGATGTTCTCAGTATATTCCATACATTTCTTTTCTAATTTTGCAGTCTTGTCCAGCCTATAGTACATGGAAAATAGATCAGTGTTTGTGTTCAGCAAGGAATGGATTTGAACTATTAGGCCTAAGCCACACGGCATGAAAATCAAAGCGAGTGGAGTGCAATAAAACATCGCATTCCACTCGGACCAATATTAGCCTGTGTGTCAGCCACATGAGCGATTATTTTCTCAGCCCTAATCAGACCAAGAAAACAATCGCAGCATGCTGCGACTGTAATGCGATCATTGTTTCTCTTGCACCCATTCAAGTCAATGGGGCGAGAAAAAAATTTCACTGCACTCACAGTACACCGGTGTACCGCGAGTGCAGTGCGAGAATGGCAATAGCCGGTAACGGAGGAGAGAGGGAGATAAATCCCTCCCTCCCCTCCTCAGCGCTGGCCCTCCCCTCCTCAGAGACGGCCCTCCCCTCCTCAGCACTGGCCCTCCCCTCCTCAGAGCCGGCCCGCCCCTCGCAGCTGAGATCCGATCGCATGATCGGACCTCAGTCACAGGGACACTCGCATGACACTCGGCTCTGCTGTACTGACAGCGTGAGCCGAGTGTCATGCGAGGGGATCGCAGTAATCCCCGTGTGGCCCCAGCTTTAAAAGAGACATCCCATAGTAGTTCTCCCCTCTCCACAGTATATGGAGTGCTCTACTGATTGCTGGGAATCTGTCCGCTGGAACCTCCAGCTCTGAGATGCCTCTATAGGCTGGAGTGGAGTACAAGTATGCGCTGCACCACTCTATACAGTAACTATGGGACTGGTGGAGATGGCCGAGCGTTATATCAGGCAGGTTACATACTGACAATAAAGACTTTTACCTGCGCTTGACGCTTGCAGCTGAAAAACAAACAACAGTTTAGAATTAGATTTCCTGAAGCATTTAATGACCGTCGCTCAGTTTCGTAGTATGGCGTATTATTTGGCGATATTCACACAACAGTTTTTTTTGTCATCTCCTAAAGTGCAGGGGCGTTCCCTCCACAGCGGCCGACCATGCAGCCAGTGAGTGGGAGATCGGCTCCGTCTTCCCTCATTACCCCTCGCTAGGTCAGTGGAACCGTAGTCCCCATGCTAAACAGAGCGGGGTGCAGGGGGGCGCAGCTAGGTGAGGAGCACAGAGTTGTTTAGACTTTTTGTTTTTGGTCTCAGTACTTGTGGGCGCAATATACTGAGTGGGGGACTGTGGCGCTATCACATGGTTTAGGAGCTGTGGGGGCCGTCATTCTGAGTGGGGGACTGTGGCGCTATCACACGGTTTAGGAGCTGTGGAGGCGTCATGCTCAGTGGGGGACTGTGGCGCTGTCACATGGTTTAGGAGCTGGGGGGCGTCATTCTGAGTGAGGGACTGTGGTGCTATCACACGGTTTAGGACCTATGGGGGGTTGTCATTCTTAGTGGGGAACTGTGGCGCTATCAAACAGTTTAGGAGCTGTGGGGCCATCATTCTGAGTGAGGGACTGTGGCGCTATCACACGGTTTAGGAGCTGTGGGGCCGTCATTCTGAGTGGGGGACTGTGGCGCTATCACATGGTTTAGGAGCTGTGGGGGCCGTCATTCTTAGTGGGGGACTGTGGCACTATCACATGGTTTAGGAGCTGTGGGGGCCGTCATTCTGAGTGGGGGACTGTGGCGCTATCATGGTTTAGGAGCTGTGGAGGCGTCATTCTGAGTGAGGGACTGTGGCGCTATCACATGGTTTAGGAGCTGGGGGGCGTCATTCTGAGTGAGGGACTGTGGCGCTATCACATGGTTTAGGAGCTGTGGGGGCCGTCATTCTGAGTGGGGGACTGTGGCGCTATCATGGTTTAGGAGCTGTGGAGGCGTCATTCTGAGTGAGGGACTGTGGCGCTATCACATGGTTTAGGAGCTGGGGGGCATCATTCTGAGTGGGAGGACTGTGGCGCTATCACATGGTTTAGGAGCTGGGGGGCGTCATTCTGAGTGGGAGGACTGTGGCGCTATCACATGGTTTAGGAGCTGTGGGGGCGTCATTCTGAGTGGGCACCATTGGAAATTTTGCTTTAGGACCCTGTGGTTTGTAGGATACTGAGCACTAGAGGATTTATTTTGAGGATTCGGATCAGTTTTGCTACAAGGTATAATGGGAAGAATTTGTGTTCTTCAGTCTTTCTACGTATTATTCACAATATTCTGGGGTGAGAATGAATATAACGGGGTGTGGGAATGTCAATACTTACATTGGATGGTGGAGACTGCTCCCTGTAATAATAAAACAGAGAAGTGTATAAAGTCTATGAAACATTTCCTCTTGTTACATTGTACATCACTCACTCATAGGCTCTGATTACACTGGACAATGAGGTAGATTTATTATACTATATGTATATATATGTTATACAGTATGCGCAGAGCGCCAGTCTGTGCCCCATGACGCATTCATATACTTCATAATCAGCGCCTGGCATCCGCGCACAACTCAGGGCGGCATCTGACTTTCTTTTCTATTTCTAGCACATTTGGGGCAGATCGGGCCATTTTTTTCTGTGTAAATTAACATTTCCTTTGCTTTCTGTTATTTTGGCGACGATCTCCAGAACGGTCGGTCTTAGAGAACTGAACCCGGTCTAAAAGCTTGTGAAGTGCCGGATGTATCTCTGCGGGAAATTTGGTGTAAGTTGGTCCAGTAGTTTACCTGTAACTTAATATTTGCATTTGTGTTCCATATTATTTGGGGGTTACTATCTTTAACCCCTTAAGGATTGAGCCACTTTGTACATTAATGACTGAGCCTCATTTTCTAATTCTAACCACTGCTTAACCCTTTCACACCAGAGCCTGTTTTTGCCTTCGTGACCGGGACAAGTTTTTGATTTCTGACCACTGTCACTTTGACAGGTTATAATAACTCTGGAGCGCTTCATTGGATCCCGGTGATTCTGAGAATTTTTTTTGTGATATGTTGTACTTCAGGATAGGCATAAAATTAAGACGATATTTTTTGCGTTTATTTGTAAAAATATTGAAAATTTGGCGAAAATTTTAATTTTTATGACATTAAACCAGAAAGTTATGATACAAAAAATAGTTACTAAATAACATTTCCCACTTGTCTACTTTACATCAGCACAATTTCTGAAACATAATTTTTTTTTTGTTAGGAAGTTAGAAGGGGTCAAAGTTCATCAGCAATTTCTCATATTTCCAACAAAATTTACAAAACCAGTTTATTTAAGGACCGCATCACATTTGAAGTGACTTTGAGAGGCATAGGTGACAGAAAACACCCAAAAGTGACACCATTCTAAAAACCTACACCCCTTACACTACTCAAAATCACATCCAAGAAGTTTATTAACCCTTTAGGTTCTTCACAGGAACCAAAGCAATGTAGAAGGAAAAAATGAAAATTTTACTTTATCCCTCAAAAATGTTACTTTAGCCTCACATTTTGCATTTTCACAAGTGTAACAAGATAAAATGCACAATAAAATGTATTGTGAAATTTCTCCTGCATGCGCTGATACCTCCTATGTGGTGGAAATCAATTGTTTGGGCGCAGAGCAGGGCTCGGAAGTGAAAGAGCGCCACTTGAATTTTTGAAAGCTAAATAGGCTGGAATCATTAGCGGATGCCATGTCACATTTGGGTACCCCCCTAATGTGCCTAAACAATGGAACGGAACTCCCCCACAAAGTGGCCCTATTTTGGAAACTAGACCCCTCAATGAATTTATCTAGATGTTTGGTGAGTCCCTTGAATCCTCAGTGGCTTCTCAGAAGTTTAGAACATTGAACCATAAAAATAAAAAAATTAAAATTTACTATTCTGCAATTTCTCCTGAGTACAGTGATACCCCATATGTGGTGGAAATCAATTGTTTTGGTGCACGGCGGGGCTCAGAAGGGGAGGAGCGCCATTTGAATTTTGGAGCGCACAATTGTCTGGAATAGATAGCGGACGCCATGTTGTGTTTGGGGTGCCATCCATGTGAGGGCTTGTTTTTTGCGGGACGAGTTGACGTCTTTATCGGTACCATTTTCGGGCACATAACATTTTTGGATTGTTTTTGATTCTCAATTTTGATAGATAGAATTAAGATGAAACAGCAATTCAGGAATTGGTTTTTGCAATTTTTTTTTTATGTTGTTCACTGTTTGGTAAAAGTAACAGCACAGGTTTAGTCTTCCGGTCAGTACGGTTACACCGATACCATATTTATATCATTTTTTATGTTTGCTGCTTTTACGCAATAAAAACAATTTTTTGGAAAATAGAATTTTTTTTTTTTGCATTGCTGTATTCTCAGAGCTGTAACTTTTTTATTTTTCCACTGATGGAGCTGGGTGGCGGCTTGTTTTTTGCGGGACTAGATGTAGTTTTCAGTAATGCCATTTGTTTTATGTTCAAGTTTTTGATTGTGTTTTATTGCACTTTTTTTCTGCAGTATGAGGAAATATCATTTTTGATGCATTTTTTTTAAAACTGTTCACTGAAGGGGTTAAATAGCATGACAGTTTTATAGATCAGGTCGGGCCTGACGCGGTGATAACAAATACGTGCACTTTTTTCTGTGTTTTTTTTTTATATAAATAAATATATTTCTGGGTATAATTTTGTTGTCTTTTTTTTTTTTTTTTGCTTTTTTCCCTGGTCTCTATATGGGACTTTCACTTTTCTTAGTCTGATCGCTGGTATAATGCATTGCCATACAGCAGCATCACAGCAGTGCATTATACTGGCAGCGTCAGGCTGCAGATCGCCTGTCACATCCTGCTGCTGGCTGGGTCTCACAGGCCACCGTACATATGAGACCCGGAGTCATGTGATGTTCGGATGCCATGACAACCCTAGGTCCTGTGTGATCGTGACACAGGAGCCCCGGGAGAGGTGAGAGAAGCGGCTCTCTGTACCTCTGACACTTCTATGTGCTGTGATCACTATTGATCACAGCAGCTAGACGATCACAAAGGGTTAACCTCACCAGGACCTGATCCAATTAGATCCTAGTGATCTCTCAGTCTCAGGGCAGAACTACTGTAAGTTCTGCACTGGAATCCCGGTGCTGGCAGCCTGCAGGGGGCGCGATCCGCTCCTGACCGCAGACCAGTGATAAACGTCGCCTCTGCACAAAGCCCGGCAGAACTGGACGTTTATATACTGCGGCCGTCCTGGAGAGGAAACGGGTCCGTGATTCGGAGAATGTATCTTCATGACACATTGTGCTTCATGTTAGTGGTAGATTTGTCTGTGATTTGCGTTTATTTATGATAAGCCCCAAACAGAACTTCCTGACTCCATGCGGGGAATGGACGCGCTCAGGAGACAGTGGGGAACAACGTGAGGGCTCCATTTCTTCATGTTACCTCTTGCAAAAGAGAAAAAATTGGGGCTAAAACAACATTTTTGTGAACAAATTGTAATATTTCTATATGACGACCCAATAATGATGTTATCACATTCTGTGTAGTTCCTGTGGGTTACAAATCATAGTATCATAGTTTTTTAAGGTTGAAGGGAGACTCTAAGGGTCACTTTGCACACTACGATATTGCACGTGCGATGTCGGTGTGGTCAAATCGAAAGTGACGCACATCTGGCGTCGCTGTCGATATCGTAGTGTGTAAATCTTTTATGATACGATAAACGATCGCAAAAGCGTAGTTATCGTATCATCGGTGTAGGGTCCGACATTTCCATAATGCCGGTGCAGCGACGGTACGATGTTGTTCCTCGTTCCTGCAGCACCACACATCGCTGTGTATGAAGCCGCAGGAGCGAGGAACATCTCTTACCTGCGTCACGGCTGCAATGCGGAAGGAAGGAGGTGGGCGGGATGTTTACATCCTGCTCATCTCTGCCCCTCCGCTGCTATTGGCCACCTGCCGTGTGACGTCGCTGTGACGCCGCACAACCCGCCCCCTTAGGAAGGAGGCGGATCAACGGCCAGAGCAACGTCGCAGGGCAGGTAAGTGCGTGTGAAGCTGCCGTAGCGACACTGTTCGCTACAGCAGCAATCACAAGATATCGCACCTGTGACGGGGGCGGGGACTATCGGTGCAGCATCGGTAACACATTGTTACCGATGTCGCAACGTGCAAAGTACCCCTTAGTCCATCTAGTTCAAAACGTAGCCTAACATGTTGATCCAGATGAAGGCAAAAAAAACCCCCAAAAACAATGTGGCAAACAAGCTCCAATGGGGAAAAAAATTCCTTCCTAACTCCACATCCGGCAATCAGACTAGTTCCATGGATCAACACCCTGTCATAAAATCTAATATACATAACTGGTAATATTATATTTTTCAAGAAAGGCATCCAGGCTCTGCTTAAATGTTAGTAGTGAATCACTCATTACATTAAATCCTCAGTTCACACCCCTTGATAAAATCTTTGAGGGGTGCAGTGTCTGCGCTCCCTGAGACCCGGCTATACTGATTAGTGGTGATGTCAGTAATGTCACCGTTCATTAGACTGTCTGGGTGACGCTGTGTTCTGTGTGACCCGGCAATTCTGATGAACATTGACATTACTGGGGTCACTTAATATCATATTCACCGGGTCTCATGGAACGAAGCGAGAAGCGGGAGTGACTGCTGCTCAAAGTCTATGGAGCCTTGTTCTGAGCCTCCATAGTCTTTGATATACGTGACTGAGTAACACTGTGGAAACCGCTGGACTACATCAGACCTGGAAACTTTACTAACTAATACTGTAAAATGGTGAACGCGGAACAGTCTCTTGTTTTGATTTCTCTCTTTCTATTTTTTTCAGGTTTCTATTTGTGGACTACATCAGATTCCCTGGACTACATCGGATTCCCTGGACTGCATCGGATTCCCTGGACTGCATCGGATTCCCTGGTCTACATCGGATTCCCTGGTCTACATCGGATTCCCTGGACTGCATCGGATTCCCTGGACTGCATCGGATTCCCTGGACTGCATCGGATTCCCTGGACTGCATCGGATTCCCTGGACTACATCGGATTCCCTGGTCTACATCGGATTCCCTGGTCTACATCGGATTCCCTGGACTGCATCGGATTCCCTGGACTGCATCGTATTCCCTGGACTACATCGTATTCCCTGGACTACATCGTATTCCCTGGACTACATCGTATTCCCTGGACTACATCGTATTCCCTGGACTACATCGGATTCCCTGGACTACATCGGATTCCCTGGACTACATCGGATTCCCTGGACTACGTCAGATTCTCTGGACTACATCGGATTCCCAGGACTACTTTGGACTTCCATCGGTATTTTTCTTTAAAGGTAAGGTGTCACTTTTTTAATTTTTGTCTTAATGATACTGATTATGGAATCAATTATTTTATTACAAAATTTAATTTATTTTTTATTTAGTTTTCATTGAATTCTATTTTTACTGAAACACTGAGGGCTGCCATCTTGGATTTGCAGTGTGTAACGACTCACCTCAAAACGGCAGCCCCTGTCCATAAAGGCTGATAGTCGGACTCCGACCCTATTCTCTAGCACTGTGTCTGCTCCTTGCTGTGAGCTGGACATGCCCTTGGGCTGTCCAGATTACAGCTCTGGGAGGAGACCGCCGCCATCTTTGTGGAGCCCATGGCATATGCTATGTGCTGCACTTTCCCACTGTCTCCCGCTCTGTGCCACTGCTTAGCGTTAGTAGCCAAGCGATGACACTGGGCTGAGAGGCCGGCGTCAGCACCCACTCGCTGTCGGCAGGGGCGGTAAGGTATCCTGTGGTCCCTGGGCCGAGTTTCGGGGACCGCAGTGCTCGGGCTTGCAGTCGCACTTTCCTGGCTGCCATCAGTTAAATCCACACCAGCACGTAGCGTTCTCTGCTGAGCTCTGCGTCCAGGGCAAGTTCATCTATGGGCAGAGCTAGCGAGCAAGTGTGCTGAGCTCCCGTCCCACAGATGAAGAGAGGATTTGAAGCACCAACATCCCACCAAGCTGTATGTCCCCGCATCCCCAGCGCTGCCTGTATACCCCCCAAAACTCTGTCCCTCCAAACCCTAGCACTGCCTCTATACCCCCCAGAACTCTGTCCCCCCAAACTCAGCGCTGCCTGTATACCCCCCAGAACTGTCTGTCGCATGATCCGAATGCTGTATACCCCCCAGAACTGTCTGCCCCCAAACACCAGCACTGCCTGTATACTCCCAGAACTGTCTGTCCCCCACCCGCAATGCTGCCTGTATGCCCCCCAGAACTGTCTGTCCCCCCAACCCTAGTGCTGCCTGTATACCCCCAGCACTGTCTGTCCCCCCAACCCCAGTGACATCGATATACCCCCAGAGCTGTATACACCCCAGAACTGTATGTGGCGGCAGAGCAGTATTGCTGTACAGAATAAGGCGGCACAGCAATATGGCAGCATCGTATATGGAAACATAGCAATATGGTGGCAGAGCAATATGGCGGAACAGCAATATAGTGGCACAGGGATATGGCAGCACAGCATATGGCAGCACAACAATATGGTGGCACAGTAAATGGGGCACAGCAATATGGCGGCATGGTATATGGCACCACAGCAATATGGGTGCACAGCAATTTGGCAGCACAGTATATAGAGCCACAGCAATATGGTGGCACAGCAATATGGCGGCACAGTATGTGTTGGCACAGTATATGTCGGCTCAGCAATATGGCGGTACAGAATAAGGCAGGTGGCACAGCAATATAGCAGCACAGTATATGGGGCACAGCAATATGGCGGCACAGCAATATGGCTGCACAACTATATGGCTGCACAGGATATAGTGGCACAGCATATGGTGGCACGGGAATATGGTGGCACTGCAATATAGCGCTACTGCAATGTGGCGTTTTAGTGTATAGGTATAGCAATATAGTGGCGCAGCATTATGAAAAATCAGAAATAGCTCATACTGTGCGGATGCAGAGTAATTTTGGTATATTTCATCCATTATTTCCTATTTTAATTTGTTTTTATCAGATTTTGTAAATTTTACTGTGATTTCACAGTTTCACTTCTTTTTTGCTGTGTGAGCAATTTGTTGAAAGTTTCTCACTTAAATGTCTATTTTATCAGTTCTCCGGCGTTTCACCGGAACTGGGCGACTTTCTAAGGCAAATCTTGGTTTGTAGTAGCATCATGATTAATGGTGGAAACACACCAGAAGCGTATTGATGCATACACCATTATAGCGGTTTCTTTTTGGAAGTTTTGATGTCCCGTGTACTTGAAATTCTCAAGAAAAAAAGAAGAAATTGTTCATTTGAGCTAGACTTTCCTGTTTTAGCTGCCTGTATGCCCCCCAGAACTGTCTGTCCCCCCAACCCCCCCATTGCTGCCAGTATACCCCCCAGAACTGTCTGTCCGCTGACCACAGTACTGTATACCCCCCAGAATTGTCTGTTCCCGCAAAACCAGTGCTGCCTATATACCCCCTAGAATTGTCTGTCCCTTGACCCCAGTGCTGTATACCCCCAGAACTATGTCCCCCCCCATCACCAGCGCTGCCTGTATACCCCCTAGAACTGTCTGCCCCCCCCCAACCCCAGTGCGGACGGTATACCCCCCCCCGAACTGTCTGTCTCCTCACCCTAGTGCTGTATACCCCCCAGAACTGTATATGGCAGCACAGCAATATAGTGGCACAGAATAAAGAAGCACAGCAATATGGCAGCACAGTATATGGTGGCACAGCAATACAGCAATATGGTGGCACAGTATATGACAGCAGAGCAATATGGCAGCACAGGAATATGACTGCACAGCATCTAGCGTCACAGCATATGGCAGCACAGCAATATGGTGGCACAGCATATGGGAGCACAACATATGGGGCACAGCAATATGGCAGCACAGTATATGGGGCACAGCAATATGGTGGCACAGTATATGGAGCCACAGCAATATGGTGGCACAGCAATATAGTGGCACAGTATATGTCGGCACAGCAATATGGCGGTATAGAATAAGGCGGCACAGCAATATGGCTGCACAGTATATGGCAGGCACAGTATATAGAGCACAGTAATATGGCAGCACAGTATATGGAGCACAGCAATATGGCAGCACAGCATATGGGGCATAGTATATGGGGGCATAGATACATGGTGGTACAGTATATGGGGCACAGGAAAATGGCGTCACAGAAATATGGCGGCACAATATACGTCGGCTCACAGGGCTGTATTTGCCACTAGGCAGTGGCCCAAGACCCAAACTGAAAAATAGCTTTTTTTTTTTTTTTTTAAAATAAAACAACAAAAAATGTTCCTCACTCATCCAAACTCTTTATTAACCCCTTCACGACCGGCCGATTTTTCGCTTTCCGTTTTTTTTTTCGCCATTCTTTTTCTGAGAGACGTAACTTTTTTTTTATTTTTCAGTCAATATGATCATGTGAGGGCTCATTTTTGCGGGACGAGTTGTACTTTTAAATGAAACCATCAGTTTTACCATATAGTGTACTGGAAAACGGCAAAAACATTCCAAATGCAGAAAAATTGCAAAAAAAGTGCGATAGCACTATGGTTTTTGAGATATTGTATTCACTGTGTTCACTATATGGTAAAACTGATGTGTGGGTGTGATGCCTCAGGTCAGTGCGAGTTCGTAGACACCAAACATGTATAGGTTTACTTTTATATAAGGGGTTAAAAAAAAATCGGAAGTTTGTCCGAAAAAAGTGGCGCACGTTTTACGCCATATTCCGTGACCCGTAGCGTTCTCATTTTTCGGGATCTATGGCTCAGTGATGGCTTATTTTTTGCATCTCGAGCTGACGTTTTTAACGGTACCATTTTTGCGCAGATGCTACGTTTTGATCGTCTCTTATAGCATTTTGCGCAAAAGTTGTGGCGACAAAAAAACGTCGTTTAGGCGTTTGGAATTTTTTTGCCGCTACGCCGTATACTGACCAGATTAATTGATTTTATATCTTGATAGATCGGGCATTTCTGAACGCGGCGATACCAAAAGTGTGTATATTTTTTATTTTTTTTAACCCTTTAATTTTCAGTGGGGCGAATGGGGGGTGATTTGAACTTTTAGGTTTTTTTGTTTTTTTTTAATTTTTTAAAACTTTTTTTTACTTTTATTTTACTAGTCCCCCTAGGGGGCTATTGCGATCAGCAATCCGATCGCTCTGCAGTATCTGCTGATCACAGCTACACAGCTGTAAACAGCAGATACGCTCTCTTTCTCTTTTGCTGTGCCGCTGGCACAGCGAAAGTGAAAGTAAGTCAGGTGTAGTACAGGAGTCATCACATGACCCTGTGCTACCATGACAACTATCGGAAGTCACGTGATCGCGTCACGTGACTTCCGGTATCGGGCGGTAAGTAAAAGTTTACCGTGATCGCGCTTATAATGGTGCTGTCACGTATTGACAGCGCCATTTAAGGGGTTAATCTGCACGAGCAGATAACGATTCTGCTCGTGCCTAGCAGGCACACATCTCAGCTGTGAAAATCAGCTGAGATGTGCGCCGATCGCGGCATGCTGCCGCCGGAGGACCGCTGGCAGTAACACTATGACATTTAGGACGTAATTTTACTGCCCGCGGTCGTCAAGGGGTTAAATCCTTCCGCCTTTTGGAGGAGGGAGGGGGCGCTGCAGACATTTATATTGGCTTCTATAAGACAAGCGAATATGAATGAAGCTGTGAGGGCATCGGCACTTCCGGGGTCAGCGAAGCTCCAATCAGTTCCCTGCCCCGACGTGCGGCTGTGTGCGCTCACTCTACAGAGGTCACAGCAGCGTGGAACAACGCTGCGCGGAGGAGGATGGAAGATGCCTCCACTGCCGCGGAGGAGGATGGAAGATGCCGCCACCGCCGCAGAAGAGGACGGGAGATACCACCGCAGAGGATGAAGGGAGATGCCGCCACCGCTGAGGAGAAAGGAAGATGTTGCCGCTGCAGAGGTGGACGGGAAAGGATGCAGCCGCCGCTGACGACGACGGAAGATGCCGCCACCGCAGAGGAGGACGGGAGATGTAGCCGCCATAGAGGAGGACAGGATATGCCACCACGGCCGCACAGGACGACGGAAGATGCCGCCACTGCAGAGGACGAGAGATGCCACCACTGCTACAGAGGAGGACAGGAGATGCAGCTGCCGCAGAGGAGGATAAGAGATGCTGCCACGAAGGAGGATGGATGATGCCGTCACCGCCACAGAGGAGGACGGGAGATGCCGCCACCACCACAGAGGAATTTGGGAGATGCCGCCACCGCCGCAGAGGAGGACGGGAGATACAGCCGCTGCCTCCATAGAAGAGGACGGGAGATGTTGCCGCAGAAGAGGACCGGAGATGCACCTGCCGCAGAGGAGGATGGGAGATGCAGCCTTGAGCAAGTAAGCGATTTACAGCCGAAGACCAAGCCGAATAAGCAGCCTGGGGGGAGTACAACATGGGGGATGGAGTATGATGGGGGGTGCACAGCATGGGGATAGAGCATAATGGGAGGGGATGGAAAATGTGAGTGGCGCACAGTTTAGCGAATGGGGGTTGCAGTATGGAGAATAGGAGGCACGGTATGGAGAATGAGGTAGCATGGGGATCGCTCAGGAGTCTGAGAGGGCTCTGTATGCAGAATGTGAAGCATAAGGCTCATTATAGAGTGGGGACAACATGAAAGGGACAGTGAAATGGGGGCTGCATGGAGAGGTGGGGACAGTGGAGGTCATAGTTCATAAGTGAGGAAGGTGTGGAGGGTATAATTCATAGTGGGAAGGACAGTGGGGGTTTTCATTTGCGGGGGCAGTGTGGCTGTCATCAAAGTTGCCACCAGGAATTTCAGAGCCCCAAACTGCCAACATTTTTGGGCCCCCTTGATACTCCGCCCAGACTCCACCTCATCTCTGACTCTGCCCCTCGAACCTTCCCCAGTGCCACCACCACCCTTGGAAAATCTCCAATTCTGCAAACAGTCCTCACCAATCAAACATTAACTTTTAGTCGTCATTTTCACAGCCCGAAAAAATCTGCATGCGCCGTTTTTCGGGTTCTCTATATGACGTGTCCTAGACAGAATCGTCAGCCATATGCGTGTGTGTACAGACAGACAGACAGAGACACACAGAGGATATAGGCTACTAGCTATATAATAAAATATAGAGGATGCTGGCTGTGCATATATAATATGGGGGCTGCATATAGTGTATACACAACAATATACTGTACACATACATCCACACTATATAAATACAGTGCTGGCCAAAAGTATTGGCACCCCTGCAATTCTGTCAGATAATACTCAGTTTCTTCCTGAAAATGATTGCAATCACAAATTCTTTGGTATTATTATCTTCATTTAATTTATCTTCAATGAAAAAAAAAAGAATTGTCATAAAGCCAAATTGGATATAATTCCACACCAAACATAAAAAAGGGGGTGGACAAAAGTATTGGCACTGTTTGAAAAATCATGTGATGCTTCTCTAATTTGTGTAATTAACAGCCCCTGTAACTTACCTGTGGCACCTAACAGGTGTTGGCAATAACTAAATCACACTTGCAGCCAGTTGACATGGATTAAAGTTGACTCAACCTCTGTCCTGTGTCCTCGTGTGTACCACATTGAGCATGGAGAAAAGAAAGAAGACCAAAGAACTGTCTGAGGACTTGAGAATCCAAATTGTGAGGAAGCATGAGCAATCTCAAGGCTACAAGTCCATCTCCAAAGACCTGAAAGTTCCTGTGTCTACGGTGCGCAGTGTCATCAAGAAGTTTAAAGCCCATGGCACTGTGGCTAACCTCCCTAGATGTGGAAGGAAAAGAAAAATTGATGAGAGATTTCAACCCAAGATTGTGCGGATTGTGGATAAAGAACCTTGACTGACATCCTAACAAGTTCAAGCTGCCCTGCAGTCCGAGGGTTCAACAGCGTCAACCCGTACTATCCATCGGCATCTGAATGAAAAAGGTCTGTATGGTAGGATACCCAGGAAGACCCCAGTTCTTACCCCGAGACATAAAAAAGCCAGGCTGGAGTTTGCCAAAACTTACCTGAGAAAGCCTTAAACGTTTTGGAGGAATGTTCTCTGGTCAGATGAGACAAAAGTAGAGCTTTTTGGGAAAAGCCATCAACATAGAGTTTACAGGAAAAAAAAAGGCATTCAAAGAAAAGAACACGGTCCCTACAGTCAAACATGGCAGAGGTTCCCTGATGTTTTGGGGTTGCTTTGCTGCCTCTGGCACTGGACTGCTTGACCGTGTGCATGGCATTATGAAGTCTGAAGACTACCAACAAATTTTGCAGCATAATGTAGGGCCCAGTGTGAGAAAGCTGGGTCTCCCTCAGAGGTCATGGGTCTTCCAGCAGGACAATGACCCAAAACACACTTCAAAAAGCACTAGAAAATGGTTTGAGAGAAAGCACTGGAGACTACTAAAGTGGGCAGCAATGAGTCCAGACCTGAATCCCATAGAACACCTGTGGAGAGATCTCAAAATGGCAGTGTGGAGAAGGCACCCTTCAAATCTCAGGGACCTGGAGCAGTTTGCCAAAGAAGAATGGTCTAAAATTCCAGCAGAGCATTGTAAGAAACTCATTGATGGTTACCGGAAGCGGTTGTTCGCAGTTATTTTGGCTAAAGGTTGTGCAACCAAGTATTTGGCGGGCTTTGCACACTACGACATCGCAGGTGCGATGTCGGTGGGGTCAAATTGAAAATGACGCACTTCCGGCATCGCATGCGACATCGTAGTGTGTAAAGGCTCGATGATACGATTAACGAGCGCAAAAGCGTCGTAATCGTATCATCGGTGCAGCGTCGGTGTAATCCATGATTACGCTGACGCGACAGTCCGATGTCGTTCCTCGCTCCTGCGGCAGCACACATCGCTGTGTGTGAAGCCGCAGGAGCGAGGAAAATCTCCTACCGGCATCACTGCGGCTTCCGTAGGATATGCGGAAGGAAGGAGATGGACGGGATGTTTACATCCCACTCATCTCCGCCCCTCCGCTCCGATTGGTCGCCTGGCGTGTGACGTCGCTATGACGCCGCACGACCCGCCCCCTTAACAAGGAGGCGGGTCGCCGGCCAGAGCGACGGTCGCAGGACAGGTGAGTCCATGTGAAGCTGCCGTAGCGATAATGTTCGCTATGGCAGCTATCACAAGGATATCGCTGCTGCAACGGGGGCGGGTACTATCGCGCTCGGCATCGCAGGATCGGCCTGCGATGTCGCAGCGTGCAAAGTACCCCTTAGGCTAAGGGTGCCAATTTTTTTGTCTGGCCCATTTTTGGAGTTTTGTGTGAAATGATCAATGATTTGATTTTTGCTTCATTCTCTTTTGTGTTTTTTCATTGCAAGCAAAATAAATGAAGATAATACCAAAGAATTTGTGATTGCAATCATTTTCAGGAAGAAACTGAGTATTAGCTGACAGGATTGCAGGGGTGGCAATACTTTTGGCCAGCACTGTATAGCACATGCAGACGTAATACAGGCTATAGTGTGCACCTGTATGTACCGTATCGTGCTGTGTATGAGCTGGAAACCGGAGCCAAAAGACAGACACAGACAGTCTATACTCTCCAGCCGCGAGCGGCTCTGACGCTGATAACATAAGGTTCTAATGGAGTCCTGCCACTCGGCGGTGATTGGAGGATCCTCTCTCCTCGCAGTGACATCCTTTGTCTTCGGGACGGTCCTGTTTGTACTGCGCAGAGCAGCCTCTTTAGCGCATGTGCAGTATAAACTTCACAATAATGAACAGAGGGCGGCCGGCAACGTCAGACATCACTGATATCGCACACGGCCGGCCCCCTCTTCAGTGGCCATACTTCTAAGTAGCTGTGGCTATGACTGGGGCCCCGGGGCCTAATAAAGCTAAGCACCATATTTTTTGGACTATAAGACGCTCTTTACCATAAGACACACCCCAGGATTACACAGCAGAAAATAGGAAAAAAACATTTTTCTATTAAAACTTCCCTGGCGGTGTAAGGGGGGTGGGGGGGGTCATTATTACTAAATTTAAATGTACTAAGGCAGAATAGGAAGGTAATAAATCTATTGTTAGTGCTCTTCTGCAGTGTATATATTATACACACATGGCTCTGCTACATGCAAATGTAGACGTACATGGCTCTGCTACATGCACATATAGGTCCAGGTGCGCGTGCGATGTGGCTGCAGCGTCGGTGTGGGTGCGCGTGCACTGCAATGTGGCTGTAGTGTTGGCGTGGGTGCGCACACAGTGTGACGGCAGGTACGTTCTGACACATGGTTGCTGCCTGTATTTGATGCAGATGCAATGAGGAGGAAGGTTGTTGAAGCGAGCTGACAGCACATCACAGCGCCGTGTCCCCCTCCCCACTGGAGCCGCTCAGTTGCTATACTTCCAGGTGCATCAAGTGGCAGCTACAGACACGGGATCCAGGCATCAGAACGCAGCACTGACGCTTGGAGTGTGCCGCTGTGCTCCGCCACGTTGTGTGCAAAGAATATCCAAACGTTTGGGATAATTTTTATGTTTTATGCCCCTTCTGAGTAGACTGCTTAGAAGACCACCATTAAGGAGACAGAAGAGCATGCAGACAGAATGTATACCGTGAGTAGAATTTCATAGTCTTGTTTCCTGAGCTGTGCACTTAAGAGGTCTTTTGAGCAATTGGTGGGGCTCTCAGGTTGCACCCCATGATGCCCCTTCTCCTTACTGAGCCCACTTCTGCCACTACTAAACTCCTCAGAATTATTGGACCTAAACATATAAGATATCTTCCAAAAGTTAACTCTACTGCCTGTGACTAATCAGTATTGTGATTCCTATATGGTCCACAGTCTGATGATGCCTGATAACATCTACCAGCATCTCCTTACCATTGTTAAGGACATACTGGGAGTTGTTTGTAAAGGCAATACAATTGTATATCTGTCTAACCTGACACTGCACATGATTGCTGTACTATGTTTGGCAATGTATTCATGTACTGACGGTAGTTTTGGTGATATATTACTGTATTGACGGTGGTTCTGGTGATAGTCATGTGGATGTTGTAATCTTTACCTTATCAGTCTTGATCCTAAAACATAGGGTCAGTGTGCTGGACTAAAAATACAGCTATCTGCATGTCTGTCAGCCGAATGAGTAAGAGACTAAAACCCCCATACACTATAGTCTGATTTTTCGGCCAGCAGCTATCCTGCTCGGCTCTCCCTTATACAGGAGCACTCATTCTGCCAAGTGTTCCTGTGTTCTCTATTAAAGCCACTGCTAGACGTCTCCGGCAGCAGCTTATCATTTAGAGGATGATAGGATATACACTCCGTAATCGGACATGCTGGATCCTTATTCTCCCGACAATCATGAGTTAGAGCCCCCATACACATTGGACTGTCAGCAGAACCTGTCTGTATTGGCGGGTTTAGACAATTTTAGGTTAATGTGTATGGAGGTATTAGCTACTATCTGAAGGCTCTGGGCACTCTCGGGGTGTGTGCACACGAGGTCTTGTAGATGTCTGTGAACCCCCACAGTAATTCAGACGGGAGACGCTTCAGGACAGTCGTCATTTTATCCTGAAGCAAATGTTTTATTTTTTTTTGTTGCTTCTTGGTTGTTTTTTCCAACATCTTTTAGCTTCTGGTTTTTATTTATTTTTTTAATAAATTAGTAAGTAGCATCCAAGCAGAAGCCGCCATATAATAGACCGGTCGCTTTTAGCCGCTTCATGTCTGAGGAAGCCTGACACAGTTAAAAAAAACTGCAAAGACTGAACATATGAGCAGCAAGTGGTTTCTACATTGCAGTGTGTGAGTTCAGTCCTTTGAGAATTTATAGTTTTCTTGGGCAGGTTACAGAGCGGATCTGTCTGAAAAAAATGCTGTGTGCCCATACCCTTAAGGCCCCGTTACACGCAACGACATCGCTAACGAGATGTCGCAGGGGTCACGGAATTCGTGACACACATCCGGCCTCGTTAGTGACGTCACTGCGTGTGACACGTACGACCGTCCGCTAACAATGCAAAATACTTACCAAATCATTGATTGTTGACACGTCGTCCATTTCCCAAATGTCGTTGCTGCTTTTGGACGCAGGTTGTTCGTCGTTCCTGAGGCAGCACACATCGCTACGTGTGACACCCCAGGAACGACGAACAATACCGTACCTGCGTCCTCCGGCAATGAGGTGGGCGTGTCTTTCATGCGGCTCCTCTCTGCCCCACCGCTTCTATTGGCCGCCTGCCGTTTGACGTCGCTGTGACGCTGCACGAATCGCCCCCTTAGAAAAGAGGCTGTTCGTCGGCCACAGCGACGTCGCTAGAAACGTAAGTACGTGTGACGGGTATTAGCTATATTGTGCGCCACGGGCAGCAATTTGCCCGTGACGCACAAACGACGGGGGCGGGTGCTTTCACGAGCGACATCGCGAGCGTTGTCGCTGCGTGTAAAGCGCCCTTTAGTCTGACTGATCAGAAGGGGGCGCCACCACTGACGGTGCCTACCTAGGGCAGCATGATCTCCAAATATGGCAATATGGCGGCACAGCATTATGGCAGCACAGCAATATGGCGGCACAGCAATATGGCAGCACAGCAATATGAAAATCAGAAATAGGTCACAGTGTGTGGATGCAGAGTAATTTTGTCCAATATAGTTTTCACAGCAAAAAATGCAAAAGAACTCATAAAAATACCTTTATTGAAAAAATATATTAAAAAAGCACTACCTGGGTGCTTATATACAATGATTCAATACTTTCCCCTCTTAATCTGATGGAGGTTTAGCATTCATATATATAGTCACATAATATCCCCATGCTCCTGTGTCACATCACAATGAATATGGATATTTGGCCCCTGCCTCAATCTGGACGGACCCCAATAGTCCTATATTACAGCTTGGCTATTTGTTGGGGGAACCCATATGGAGATATCTATGTATCGGCTTATCTAAGTCTTGCTGATTAGGAACTACTCCGTGTCTGCAGTAATATAAATGCTGGATACGTCTGTGCTATAACCAGACGAGGGAAAACTGAAGTTTCAGTCAACTAAATCATTTGGTGGAGAAATTTTGAATAAGACCCTGATGAACCTCCCACCGTCAGAGGGAAACGCGTCGGGTTATGCATTCCCCATGATATTTTCCTTGGGAAACATTGTGTGATGGGGATTGTTTTATTTTTCTCTTCTATGATGTATTAATACCCCCAATTTGTCCTTAGTGGACGGCATCAATAGGGGGATTCTCTAGGTTTACTCTGAATTTTCCATGAAAGGAAATGATTATCAATAGTGTATATGATTATATGACTTATAAACCAGAGAATGGACGGTAGTGACCGGCGTATACGGACTCATGCTATAGACGTTTGAGAGCAGGTTTACAGTCTAAAGGCCCTGTCACACATAGAGATAGATGTGTGGTAGATCTGTGGTAGATGTGTGGTAGATCTGTGGTAGATGTGTGGTACATGTGTGGTACATGTGTGGTAGATGTGTGGTAGATGTGTGGTAGATGTGTGGTAGATGTGTGGTAGATGTGTGGTAGATCTGTGGTAGATGTGTGGTAGATGTGTGGTAGATGTGTGGTAGATGTGTGGTAGATCTGTGGTAGATGTGTGGTACATGTGTGGTACATGTGTGGTAGATGTGTGGTAGATGTGTGGTAGATGTGTGGTAGATGTGTGGTAGATGTGTGGTAGATGTGTGGTAGATGTGTGGTAGATGTGTGGTAGATGTGTGGTAGATGTGTGGTAGATGTGTGGTAGATGTGTGGTAGATGTGTGGTAGATGTGTGGTAGATGTGTGGTAGATGTGTGGTAGATGTGTGGTAGATCTGTGGTAGATCTGTGGTAGATCTGTGGTTGCAGTGAAATTGTGGACAATCACTTCCAGGTTTGTGGCCGTGTACAAATGGAACAATATGTCCCATGATTTCACTGCAACCACAGATCTGCCAAAGATTTATCTCTGTGTGTGACAGGGTCTTAAGTCTAAAGCTGGCTTTACACGCTGCGATCTCGCTAGCGAGTTCGCAAGCGATCGTACCCGCCCCCGTCGGTTGTGCGACACGGGCAAATCGCTGCCCGTGCCGCACAACATCGTGTGGACCTGTCACACACACTTACCTGCCCTGCGACGTCGCTCTGGCCGGCAAACCGCCTCCTTTCTAAGGGGGCGGTTTGTGCGGCGTCATAGTGACGTCACACGGCAGGCATCCAATAGAAGCAGAGGGGCGGAGATGATTGGGACGTAAACATCCCGCCCACCTCCTTCCTTCCGCATTGCCGGTGGACGCAGGTAAGGAGATGTTCTTCGTTCCTGCGGTGTCACACACAGCGATGTGCACTGCCGCAGGAACGACGAACAACAGCGTACCTGTCGCAGCAGTGATATTAAGGAAATGAGCGACGTGTCAACGAGCAACGATTTTTCATGTTTTTGTGCTCGTTGATCGTCGCTCATTTGTGTTACACGCTACGATGTCGGTAACGGCGCCGGATGTGCGTCACTACCGACGTGACCCCGACGATATATCGTTACCGATATTGCAGCGCATAAAGCACCCTTAAGGTTTCTTTTTTTGTAAAGCTATATCTGGGAATTTCATTGTCGGAGGATTGTAGGGTATTGGAGGGTGATCAGCTTCCCCCCCATTTCTCACTTTGTGTGTAGACCCTCATTTTCCTCCTCTCTATTCTTTTTGGTATCAGTATTTAGAGGCATTTTTATCTTGTGCATGTTATCTAAGCACCCAGGTAGTGATTTTTTAATATATTTTTTCAATAAAGGTATTTTATGAGTTCTTTTGTATTTTTGCTCTGAAAACTTGCACAGCAATATCGGGGCACAGGAATATGGGGGCAGAGTATATGGGGCATAGTATACAGTGAGGCACAGTATACAGTAGAGCACTATGCAGCTGTCCTTGGTGACACTTTAGACATTAGGATCACTTTTCAGTCACCAACAAAATGGCTCCGCACTGTGATCCTAAACTTCATCTTCCCTTTTCCTTTTGGAAACACCCAGAACGGGAGGGGGAGGTGACATCACACACAGGAGAGCAGATTCTGCCCACTATTACTGCAGCTGTAATGTGACCTAGTCCTACACTAGGATTTCAGCAGCTGCTCCCCCTAGTGTTTAAGAGTGGAAACTATCAAACTTTGGAAATGATTTTTTTTTTTTTTTTTTTATATTTTGCTCAATTAAAAAGAAATAATAATAGTATTTAAACAAAGCCTTAAAACATTCATTCTTTACAGTTTTTCAGTTATTGAGAAAAACATTTTTTGACAACACCTTCCCTTTAATTAATTGGTGAACCAGGGAAAATTAGAAGTGTTGTTTAAAAGAAAATATTTTCTATGTTTTTTTTTTTCTTTTTAGTTACTGGGTTAGTAATGGGGGTGTCTGATAGATGCCTCTCCATTACTAACCCCTGGGCTTGATGCCATCTGATGCTACACAGCTGACATCAACCCCAGTAACCGTTACACTGATTGCCAACACACCAGGCTAATCAGAAATAGCCAGGTACAGCGTCAGAATTGGCGCATATAATGTGATGCGCCACTTCTGGAGCGGCTGCGGACTGCTGTTTTTTAGGCTGGGAAGGGTCGGATAATCATTGGCTTTCCCAGCCTGATAATATGGATGCAGGCTCATTAGATACCTTGTTGGTGGTACAGCGAAACGCAGGGTGAAATGCGCGTTGGGGTAGACGAACCGCCACGGCCATTCTATTTTAACACCACTCTACCACCAACAAGGTATCTAATGTGCCTGCATATTATGGCTTTTCAGTTCATGTATCAGTTGTATGGTGGGTTAGCTTAGATCAGCGCCTGTACTTTGTATGTACAACTCGTAGTGGTAGTTGAGCACCATCTACTGGTCTTTATTAGGCACTACAGCTGACTAATATATATATATATATATATATATATATATATATATATATATATATATATATACTGTATTTATCATATAACTTGGTACTAGGGTGTGGACATTGGTAGTTTCAGCACTTTGTATTGATTGCACAATATTCACTTTATTCTGTGCGGTTATATCATTAATCGTTAATGTAAAACATAAGTAGTATCCAAATACAAAAATCACTGCACAAACCAGAGAAGAAAGAATTGGGATTGAACCCCCATGTATTAAACAAGTGAATGACTTTATCTAAACAGGTGAACAGTGATAACGTGCTGCACAGACAAACCAGAAGGGGGCGCACAATCCAAGAAGATAAACCCAATGTGTAGATAACAAGAGTATTTAACCAGTCTTAAGCGTATACAAAAAATTCACATAGGGAGAGATGACATCGTCAAGACAACATAGTGATGAATAATTCCAGGAGGTAACACCAGAATTTAAGTGAAGGCTCACCTATGAAAGACAAGGTTGGGGTTAACCAGCAGGAATATGGTGTCTTTAAGTAATGGATTTGTTATGCATGGGAATTCCTTGTGTCTGTTTCTCTGAATAGGACAGAAATGTGGTCGTGGCCTTATGAAGAACTTGATATCTTACCAGATTGTTATAGGCAGGGATTAGAAATATGCACCAGAACTGCTTGTGGTTCTTGGTACATATTGGACCTGACAGGTTCCCTTTAAATTCTTTAATTAAACAAAAAAGGAAAACGGGTCGATGCAGAAGTTTGTGCACCCTGCATGGTTAGTGCTGACCCGGGGACAAATCTGCCTCACTAGGTAATTCTCCCCCTCCCTCTCCTGGTCTCCAAATATGAGACTGCAGTGGATATACTGTACATATAGATAGATACATTTTAGTTTTACATATATTTTTAATATAACACAAAGTTGTAAAACCTGTAACTAACGCCAATTCCCGTACCCTAACGCTGGCCCTAAGTAACTTTTCTAAACTAATTGCCCCCTTATGCCCTACACCTAACTAAAGCTACATAATGATGGTTGTACAGGACAAAATTACATTGAAAAAAAATGAAAAGACACACACACACACACACACACACACACACACACACACACACACACACACACACACTGTATATAGCATGAATGACAGGAAATGGGAGGAATAACAAGTAGACGTGCATAAAAAACAGACAACACAAATTGATTGTTACACATCTGGATAGAAATAACATTGCAATCACTGTTCTGAATTACATGACTTGTTATTTCGGACTTACAGAAAACGCTCTCTGAAATATTCCACACATTTTTTCTCTTGTGTATCCACAAAAACCTGAATGAGATAAATAGAGAGAAGTTTCCTTATAATTACCCTAATGTTAATTACCAGTTACATCAATAGTAAATATTCCATAACTACTGGCTAATTAACAAATATAAGGTTTTCTGATCAAAAATTGTATGGGATCTGAGAATTGGGAAGTGAAGGAAAATTATCATAAGAAATCAGAGACGTATATAGAGAGGAAATGGGAAATAATGAGGCCAGACCCGGAGTGTAAGATGCATGTACTCACTCTCTATACTCCTTCTATAACTCTCTCAGAGAAAGTCTGGGTGCGCGGTCCCTTATATACTCTTCATGATGTCATAATATCCAGGCAGAGGTGACCATGGTGATGAGTCTGTGATGTCAGAACATTCTAGAATGCTGAGCACAAGCCCTGCAGCCAATGAGATTCAATACAATGATGTGTAATAAAGTCTATGGGGGTTTATAAATGTATGGGAATAATACGATGAGTACATTATAACAAATAAATGAGTGTTTTTATACATATAATAATAATAATTTTTATTTATATAGCGCCAAACATATTCCCAGCACTTCACAATTCAGAGAGGACATGTACAGACAATATGAGACATTACAGAATAACACAATTCAACAGACATGAAGAGGGGTGATGGCCCTGCTCACAAGCTTACAATGTATGAGGAAATAGGGGAGGCACACTATATATACTATATGGACATAAGTAGGGGGTAACAGAGTTTGATGACATCCCATTCTGTATCCATCGCCATTAAACTGGAGTTGGTCCCTTTCTACAAGATTTTGAAGGTGTCTGTGGGGCATTTATGAAGTCAGACAGTGATGTTGGATGGGTGGTCCTGGCTCGCAATCTCCATTCTAATTCATCTCAGAAGTGTTGGATGATGGTGAGATCAGGACTGCAGCGGGTAAAACTCACACAACCACGGCTTTATGGACCTTGCTTTGTGCTCGGGGCACAGTCATGCTGGGAAATATAATGGCCTTCCTCCATCTGTTACCACAAAGTTGGAGGCAAACATTTGTCCATAATGTCTTCTATCTTGATGAATTAAGATTTCCCTTCATTGGAACTAAAATACCAAGGCCGAGCTCTGAAAAACAACCCCATAGGATTATGTCTCCCCAGCAAATTGTACAGCTGGCACAATGCAGTCAGGCCGGTAACGTTCCCCTGGCAGTCACAAAACCAGACTTGTCCATCAAATGCCAGATAGAGAAATGTGACCCGTCACCCCACAGATCACGTTTCCCTGCTCCAGAGGCCAGTAACAGCCGGGTTACACCGCTCCATTCCACGCTTGGCATTGTGCTTGGTGGTGTAAGGCTTGATTGCAGCTGCTCAGCCATGAAAACCCAATCCATGAATCCGCTCCCAGGGAACAATGTTTGTGCTGATGATAATATCAGAGGAGGTTTGGACTTTGCAGTTATGGAGCGTTGGTGACTTTCTCTATCACTTTCATTGGGGGACACAGGACCATGGGTGTATGCTGCTGTGACTAGGAGGCTGACACTAAGTGAACATAAAAAAAGTTAGCTCCTCCCTGGCAGTGTACACCCCGAGCCGGAGGCGGATCTATGGCAGTTTTTTGCTTAGTGTCGTAGGAGGCTGAAGTGGGCCCATATCTCTGTGGGCCAACCTCAGCCTAGGCTATTCCTTTTTTTCCGTTTTTCGTGCGTTACAGCGCCGCTCAGCCTTCTCATCTCTTCTAGGCTTTTGTCTCTTCTGCAGGGTTAAAGGCCCAGCTTCAGAGAGAACCCTCGCCTTCTCCGTCTCTACGGGGTACCGTCCCCAGGGTCGCTTGAGGCGACCCCAGGCCCTATCCCCCTCCTGACCCATGGTACCACCCCAGGGGCTGCTTGGGGTTGAGCATTTTTATTTTTTAAGGGCACACACTCCCCGTCGACCCCTATGGTACCGTTCCAAGGGGTGTTTCTGGTGGAGGCGGTGAGGAATTATCTGCATCAGGATCGCAGGTCGGCAGCGCAGGAGCGCTCACAGCACCAGGCCTCCCCCAGCGTTCTTTCCTGGTATCCTGGGCCCAGGCAGAGGATCGGTTCGCTGCAGCGCAGAGCGCCCTGCAGTCTCCCTCACAGCTCCCCAGCCCCCCTCCCTGATGCCTTCCAGGAGCACTCATCGGGGGCCGCAGCAGCAGAGGATGGGACCCGTGGACCTGAGTGACACGCACGGACGCAGGTGAGATCTGCTCCGCGCGCAGCGCTGTGCTCCCGGCGGCCGCCGCTCACTAATTTAGTCCCCGGCTCGGGGCCTACCTCGGGCCGGAGCGCTCCGCCCCCCGTTTGCGCGCGCGTCCCCTTTGACCCGCCCCCCCGCATTTTCTGCCCAGCGACAGCCAGCTCACCACTCAGCACGCCCCCCGCAGAGAAAAGAAAAAAAAAAAAAGGCAAAAGCCCGCGCTTTCTGCAAACGGCTCACCTCAGCACAGGCAGGCCGGTGAGCAGCAACAGCGTTTTTTCCTGCGGCGGTTCCAGCTACTCTGAAGCCCCTGCTGACCCAGGAGGGACACAGGCCTGGGTGAGTGCTGCTCCGGTTTAGGACCAGCGAACTTTTTACACTTTTTTTCTTCATCCTATCTCCTGTCTCCTCCCTAGTGTCTCTAGTAGGAGCCTCCTGAGCAGCCATGTCAAACTCTAAGTCTTCCCGATCCAAACAGGCCCCCTTTTATAATGCATTTTGCGTGCTCGTCCTGCAACGAAAAATTCTCCCAAGGCCAGGCTACCTCACTCTGCTCAGCTTGCGTCCCTGACCCGCAGCCCACGCAGAATCCCCCGGACGCCGCCAGCCCCCCCGTCCTCGTCGCTACTGCAGCAGTACAGGACGCCCCGGGCCCCAATGCGCTCCCTCCCCCGGAGTGGCTGACTTCACTCTCCCAGTCGGTGGATTCTCTGTCAAGGGCGTCTCTGACCATCGCGCAGGCTTTGCAGTCGCTCCCTTCGCTCAGCCATGCCCCGCAGGTCCAGCCGTCGCAAGACGACAGTCCGTCTGATCCAGACCCGGCTACTGGAGCGCGGAAGCGGACCCGCACGGTCTCGTCTTCCAATTCCTCCCAGAGGTCTCTCTCCCCTCCAAGGCCTGAGTGCCACGCGTCTCCGGGACCGTCTGATTTGTCAGGAGAAGAGTCGGATGCAGCCTCACTGCTGGACTCGGATCAGGCAGCCGATGTCAGGCGTATGGTGGACAGCCTGGTCGACGTGGTGAATGCAACGCTGAAGCTCCAGCCGGACTCGGCCACCACCCAGAGCTCACAGGTATCTTTCAAACGAGTTAAACGTATCCACAGGTATTTCTGCGATCATCCGGAAGCACAGACAGCAACCGGACAAGACGTTCAACAATGGTAAGTCTATTGATTTACACTATCCCTTTCCCGAGAGTCTCAGGAAAGAATGGGCAGGCTCACCGGTGGTCGACCCGCCGATCTCCCGCCTGGCCTCGCATACAGTTCTATCCATGCCGCAGGGGACATCGCTCCGAGACGCCACGGATCGGGACATCGAGAGATTCGCCCGTTCGGCTTTTGACGCAGCAGGCGCGGCCCTGTCGCCGTCTTTCGCCGCCGTCTGGGTAGCTAAGGCCATGGCGACATGGGCCGACACCCTCCGCAGAGGCCTTCGCTCACAGTCTCAATCCCGAGCTCGTCAACATGGCGGCACAGATTGCTCTAGCGGGTGAGTATATCATTAACGCGGCTCTGTCTACAGCCAATTGCGCAGCACAAGCGGCCAGCAACACGGTGGCAATCCGCCGGGCGGTCTGGCTCAGAGCCTGGAATGCAAACGCGGCTTCAAAGAAATCTCTTACTGCCCTCCCATTTGCAGGAGGCCGCCTGTTTGGGGACAGGCTCGATCAGATTATCGCCGAGGCTACGGGAGGAAAGAGCACCTCCCTCCCCCAGCTGAGACCAAGGTGTATCTCGCGCCGCCAGCCGACCTCAGGTTTTCGTCCTTTTCGCAGCTTCAGTTCCACCACACAACCTAGGAGGAACAGATCCCCGCAGAGAAACAGGAAGAACCCGTCCTTCAAGACAAATCCCTCCTGGCGTTTTAGACCATGCCAGCCAGCCAAACCAGCATCTAGATCACAGCGATACTCCTCCAAATGACTCGTGGTCTTCGCGCGCCAGCGCAGACCAGGTATGGGGGCGCCTTTCTCTTTTCCAACACGTCTGGCTGCCTTTGATCACGGACGCTTGGGTCAGAGAAATCATAGTCTCGGGATACAAGATAGAGTTCTCGTCAATTCCTCCAAGTCGTTTTTTCCTTTCCCACCCTCCCGAGTCAGACGCGCGAGCTCGCCTTTTCTTGCACGCCATCGAATCTCTGCACCGTTCCGGGGTCGTGATTCCGGTTCCAAATTCGGAACTGTTCAGGGGAGTCTACTCAAACCTCTTCGTTGTCCCCAAAAAGGATGGCACTGTGCGCCCTGTGCTCGACCTCAAGGTCCTCAACAGGTACGTCAGACCCCGAAAATTCCGCATGGAGTCCCTCCGATCGGTGATTGCCTCCATGGAGGTCGGCGAATTCCTCGCCTCTCTGGACATACAGGACGCATATCTGCACATCCCGATTGCACATCAGCACCAGAAATTCCTGCGATTTGCCGTGGCAGACGATCATTATCAGTTTACTGCCCTACCTTTCGGCCTTGCGTATGCGCCTCAAGTATTCACGAAGGTCATGGTCGCTGCCATGTCGATCCTACACTCCAGAGGAGTTTTGGTGATTCCGTATCTGGACGATTTGCTGATCAAAGGGTCCTCTTTCAACGACTGTCTCCTAAGCGTTCAGGTCACCATCGATACTCTGTCCCGACTCGGTTGGATCATCAATCGGAAGAAGTCCTCTCTGACCCCGGCCCGCCGGATTACCTTCCTAGGCATGGAGTTCGATACCATCCAAGGACGCGTGTCCCTCCCACAGGAAAAGATTGTCTCCCTCCGGAAGGATATCCAGACCCTCCACCACTCCAGAGCGGTGTCCATACGATTTGGTATGAGGGCCCTCGGTCGGATGGTGGCGGCAATAGAGGCGGTTCCGTTTGCTTGCTTCCACCTTCACCCCCTTCAGCTATATCTGCTGCACAAATGGGACAAGTCTCTATTCACCTTGGATCGCAAGATACATTTGTCCCCGGAAGTCCGCCGCTCACTGCTCTGGTGGACCAACAGACAAAATCTCTCCAAAGGAACGTCATTCTTACCGGTACACTGGCGGACAGTTACCACCGATGCCAGCCTTCTGGGCTGGGGAGCGGTGTTCCATCATCACACGGCTCACGGTCAGTGGTCCCCCCCCCGGAAAAGCCGGCTCCCGATCAACATTTTGGAGATCAGAGCGGTCTTACGAGCCCTGCAAGCTTTTCAGCGCCTTATACAGGGGTCTCCAATCAGAATACAGTCGGACAACGCCACGGCGGTGGCATACATCAATCACCAGGGCGGCACGAGGAGCGTCATGGCAATGAGAGAGGTGAAGAAGATCATACAGTGGACAGAGTCTCACCACTCCAGGATCTCCGCAGTACATATTCCCGGCGTGGAAAATTGGGCGGCCGACTATCTCAGCAGACAGGGTCTGGCGTCCGGCGAATGGTCTCTCAACAGAGAGGTTTTCGAACAGATCTGCCACAGATGGGGGACTCCGGATGTGGACCTGATGGCCTCGCGGTTCAACAATCAAGTCCCACTGTTCATCTCCCGGTACCACGACCAGTAGGCGCTGGGACTCGACGCTCTCATTCTTCCGTGAAATCAGTTCAGACTTCCATTCATCTTCCCACCGCTTCCACTGATCCCAAGAGTCCTCAAGAAAATCAAGGCAGAGGGCATTCCAGTGATTCTCATCGCCCCAGAATGGCCCAGGCGAGCGTGGTTCGCAGAACTCGCACAGCTCGTCGCAGACACCCCATAGCGGCTTCCAGATTGGCCAGACCTGCTGTCGCAGGGTCCGCTCTTCCATCAAAATTCAGGGGTTCTCAATTTGATGGCATGGCTCTTGAATCCTGGCTATTAGCTCAGTCAGGCTTTGCTCCAGGAGTGATACAGACTATGATCAGGGCTCGAAAGCCTGCATCGTCAAAGATCTACTACCGCACCTGGAAGGCCTTTTTTCAGTGGTGTGAGGTCAACGGCAATCCCACCCCGTTAGTTCTGTCACTCCCGACGCTATTGGCGTTCCTTCAGGCAGGGTTACAAGCGGGTCTCTCGCTGGCAACTATCAAGGGGCAGGTTTCGGCTCTGTCTGTTCTTTTCCAGAGAAAGCTAGCATCACGTCCACAGGTCAAGACGTTCATCCAAGGAGTCGCCCATCTGAATCCGCCCTATCGGGCTCCGCTAGAACCATGGGATCTTAATTTGGTTTTAGGATCCCTCCAACTGGCTCCATTTGAACCACTAAAAGAATCCTCATTCTCACACTTGTCCTGGAAAGTGGTCTTTTTGGTGGCGGTCACTTCAATCAGGAGAACGTCTGAACTGGCAGCTCTTTGGTGCCGTTCTCCTTTTCTTGTTTTTCACCAGGACAAGGTTGTCCTGCGCCCGTCTCCTGCGTTCCTGCCGAAGGTGGTGTCTCCTTTTCACCTGAATGAAGAGATCGTGCTTCCATCTTTTTGTCCGGCACCCACTCGCTCCCTGGAGAGGTCACTGCACACTCTGGACTTAGTGCGAGCGCTCAGGACTTACGTCTCAAGAACTGCGCCGTTCCGCAAATCAGACAACTTGTTCGTCCTGCCTTCTGGTTCCAAGAAGGGCATGCTGGCTTCCAAGGCTACCATTGCCAGATGGATGAGGTCAGCCATTTCGGAGTCCTACCGAATCAGGGACAAGTCCCCTCCGAGGGGAGTAAGGGCCCATTCCACCCGGGCAGTTGGGGCGTCTTGGCAATCAGACACCAGGCTTCAGCCGAGCAAGTCTGCAAAGCCGCCACGTGGTCCAGTCTTCATACCTTTACCAGGTTTTAGAAGGTCCACACCCAGGCATCAGCAGATGCCTGCCTTGGGAGAAAGGTGTTGCAGACGGCCGTCGCTCACCTCTAAAAAGGTAGTAAACAATTGGACAGAGCTTTCCTACAGAATGTTTGTGTTTTGTTTGGATCTGTAGGACTGCTTATGTACCCACCCAGGGACTGCTTTTGGACGTTCCATGGTCCTGTGTCCCCCAATGAAAGCGATAGAGAAAGAAGGATTTTTGTGTACTCACCGTAAAATCTCTTTCTGAGTCTTCATTGGGGGACACAGCACCCAACCTGTTTGGATTGTGAGGTCTTCATTTGCCGGATGTTCCCGGTATATACGTGTCCATAAGGCACTGTGTTTCACCACACGTTGTTTTTTCTCTTTGTATTACATTGTTTAGTTATGGTTGTTCAGGTCTTTCCTACTACTGCTTGTACACTAAAACTGGCATAGATCCGCCTCCGGCTCGGGGTGTACACTGCCAGGGAGGAGCTAACTTTTTTTATGTTCACTTAGTGTCAGCCTCCTAGTCACAGCAGCATACACCCATGGTCCTGTGTCCCCCAATGAAGACTCAGAGAAAGAGATTTTACGATGAGTACACAAAAATCCTTCTTTTCTGCCCTCTGCTCCTCAGCACTCGGCCCCCGGCTCTGGTGGTCTTCACTTCATGGCTAACTTGTGTGGTTTTTCAATCATATCACGCACAGGTTTTGGGGGAATATCTAGGAGAAGAAATTTTCACAATCAGAATATCTTATAATATAGCATATTTTTTAGAATTACTATCCAAGCTTAGTTGGAAAAGTCAAGGTGATGTCTTTGAGGAAAGCTGTTGTCTCTCATTTCCCCTGACACTATGAAAAAATGGACAAAAACTGAAGGGTTAAAGAGCAAAGACCGGTGTGTGCGGAGAGGACAAGGAGCTGCGGTATTATGTTATCCTGGTGTAATGTAGCACAGCCATGAAATGTTATATTGCCTAAACCTGTGTAAATATATATGCCGTGTAGTGTAAGAGTGGTAATATACCATTTTTTTCGGAATATAAGACGCACTTTTCCTCCCAAAAATTTGGGAGGAAAGTGAGGGGTGCGTCTTATAATCTGAAGGTAGCTTATCAGGGTGCTGGAGAGGAGTCGCAAGGGCCGGGGGAATGCTGCGATGGCTGTGCAGGGGCTGCGGTGGCTGATTTGGTGCGGAGTGTGCGGAGGCTGGTGCTGGGGCGGCTGTGCAGTTTCAGCAGCGGCTGTGCAGGGTCTCCGGCTGCTGCAGCAGCTGTGCGGGGTCTCCGGCTGCTGCAGTGGCTGTGCGGGGTCTCCGGCTGCTGCTGCGGCTGTGCGTGGTCTCTAGCTGCTGCAGCTGCTGTGCGGGGTCCGTGCGTGGTCTCTGGTGGCTGATGCTGGGACTACTGTGCGGGATCTCCAGTGGCTTTACTGGTGCTGCGGGTCAGGCGGTGAGACTTCAAATAATGCCGCCCGGAGTTGGCGCGTGCGCAGTTGGAGCTCTCGGCTCAAGCTATCATCTGCGCAGGTGCTGCCTCCGATTTACTGATCTCCCTCGAGTGGACTTCAGGAAAATGGAGCCCGGAGGTGGCGCTTGCGCAGACGAGATCTCGGCTTTCAATTGAACCTACAGCCCAAGCTGCGCTGACTCCGGGCGCCATTTCTTTGAAGCTATCACCGTTTGCAGCCGCCACAGCCTGAGCCCCAGAACAGCAGCCCCAGCCTCCGTCGCAGCCCGAGACCAAGCACAGCTGCCCCATCATGGTAGCACCAGCCTCTGCCGCAGCCCCAGTCTCCGTCGCAGCCCCATCCTCCACCGGAGCCTCAGCCTCCACCGCCGCCTCAGCACAGCCTCCTCCATCACTGCTACTGCCCCCTCTTGTAAGACACCACCGGATTACAAGACGGACCCCATTTTTTTTTTCATCTTTTCTTGCTTTGCATTTGGGGTGCTTCTTATAATCCGGTGCATCTTTTAAAACGAGAAATACGGTACTCATTCATCTCCTTCACCCATTGCATTTAGTAGGTGTTTTTTGGTCCATTGCAATATTTCTCTTTCTATTAATCAGCTTCATAGTGTGCCGCCCCAGCAGCGGATTGAACTGCTCAGAACCGTGGGCAATGTCCGTTCGTGCCTCGAGGGTCTCCGGACCTGGGGGCTCAGGGCCACACTCTAAAGTGAAAGGGGATATTTACAGGGGGATGATAGTTCGTGACGCCACCCGTGGTGTGCGGTAATTGAGAGTACCGCCGCTGCCGTTGTTGGGAGTACCCGGGGTGATGGATTGGGGCAGCAAGGTGTTATTACCCTCCACGGGTAGGGGTATGCTCTGGCGCTTTGGAAGGTGATACTGGGTGCCGTGATGGGGAGATCACTCATGTACTCACTCGACCAGTAAGCAGACGCTGACAACCGGGTAAACCAAGTCTCTGGGTGTCACTGCCTCTTTCGGGGAGCTCATCCGGGTCCCGTCCCCTGCAGTACTGCTTGGTGTCGTGTGAGAAAACTGTACCTCATAACCATAACTTATCATATAAGGCACGGATGCCTACAATGGGGTAAACACGTGTCTAGCACATACTCCTAAATGATATGGACCTGCCTCCTGGCACAAAGTTGAGATTTACTGAAGTGGCCCGGTAGTTTGGAACTTGCCGGGCCCCGCTCCGCACTGTGGCTAAGTGTGGTAGCCTGCTCTCAGGGCTCACGCTTGGGATCTTGTGGGCTGCGTATGTGGAAGGCCCTATCCCCCTTATTGCGCTAGCGCCCCGATTCTGGAGCTAGTGGGAACAGTCCATAAAGGTGCTGCTCTCCGCAGGTTAATTGCCGGGTTGCCTGAAGCTTCTTCCCGACCTAGGGTCAGTGTTCCCCGCTGTGCCTTCGGTCCCGGACCGGAGATAGGGCCTTACCGTCCTCTTGACAGGTCCTAGGCACCTCGCCTCAATCCCCTACGACCGAGGGTCCGACTCATCTAGGCCCAGACACCGCCTGAAACCTAGACAGCTACTTTCGGGAGCCACCGCTCCCTGCTTCCTGCTTCCTCCACTTCACTCCCTCTCCTTCACTTCACTCCACTTCACTTTACTGACACTCTCCTGACCCTCCCATCCTGACCCCTAGGTGGGCGACCCTATTCCGCTCAAGCCGCCCACTGGTGGGTGTGGTGCAGGGTGTTCATAGGATTTGATTTGCTGTTGGAGGCAGCACTGTAAGATGGAGACCCATAACCATGAGGGATTTGAATACTGCACTAAGGGGAAGCGCGTGGAGTACCCTGTGACCAGGGCCGGACTGGGACTAAAATTCAGCCCAGGCATTTTGGGGTACACAGGCCCACTTTTAACTTTTCGCGTGGTGAATGTGTAATATCTTTGTGCACTTGTAGATTGTGTAACACGACCATATAACATGTAGTCACGGCTGCATCCAGTATTACAGCTCAGGCCTATTCATACCTCCCAACCGTAGCGGATACAGAGGGACTATCACGATTTTCAGGGTTTGTCCCGTTGCCCGGTCGGAAGGTCTGTATCCCGTGGCTCCGCCCACCCACTCTCTCCCCGCCTCGCTGCTTTTCCCTCCTACCATCCTAACACATCACCGCACACATCCCGACATCACCGCACGGACCCCGACATCACCGCACCCACCCCGACATCACCGCACACATCCCGACATCACCGCACATATCCCGACATCACCGCACACATCCCGACATTACCGCCCACATCTTCACCGCACACACCTCGTCATCACCGCACACATCCCGACATCACCGCACACATCCTGACATTACCGCACACACCCCGACATTACCGCACACAACCCGACACTTCCGCCCACATCTTCACCGCACACATCCCAACATTATCGCCCACATCTTCACCGCACACACCCCGACATCATCGCATACATCCCGACATCCCCGGACACATCCCGACACTACAGCCCTCATCATCACCGCACACACACCGGCATTACCTCAGTGACGTCCCCGCTGACAGCACGATTCACTTAATTTGCTGCGTGGAGCTCACAGGTGCGGCGGTGTTCTACTGCAGCTCCTGTCAGCTTCATGTAGCAGAGCTGGATGCGGGACCTCGTGTGGATTACGCCGGACCTGGAGGGGTATTTGGGGATTTTAATAAAGTGGTGAAAGAGGGTTTTTTTTTTGTCTTTTATTCCAAATAAAGGATTTTTTCTGGTGTATGTGTTTATTTACTTTCACTTACAGGTTAATCATGGAAGGTATGTCGGGGAGACGCCTGCCATGATTAACCTAGGACTTAGTAGCAGCTATTGTCTGCTACCATTAACTCCTTATTAGCTCGATTGCCACTGCACCAGGGTAATTCGGGATGACCCGGGTTGAGTCCCGGGACTGTCGCATCTAATGGATGCGGCAATTCTGAGCGGCTGCTTGCTGATATTTTTAGGCTGGGGGGCTCCCCATAATGTGGGGCTCCCCATCCTGAGAATACCAGCATTCAGCTGTGTGGCTTTATCTTGGCTATATCAACATTGGTGGGGGACAGCACGCCATTTTTATAAAATTATTTATTTTACTACACTATATAGACCCGCCCACCGGCGGCTGTGATTGGTTGCAGTGAGACAGCTTTAACTCATCGTGGGGGTGTGTCTGACTGCAACCAATCATAGGCGCTGGTGGGCGGAGGAAGCAGTGAATACTAGCACCCATCATCCCCGGACACACCCCGACACTAACGTACTCATCAACACCACACACACCCCAGCACTACCGCTCCCATCATCATCCCCGCACACACCCTGGCACTACCGCTCCCATCATCATCCCCGCACACACCCCGACACTACCGCCCCCATCATCATCCCTGCACACACCCCAGCACTACCGCACCCATCATCATCCTCGCACACACAAGCACTACCGCACCCATCATCATCACCGCACACACAAGGACTACCGCACTCATCGTCCCCGCACACACGCAGGCACTTCCGCACCCATCATCATCCCCGCACACACGCAGGCACTACTGCACCCATCATTATCCCCGCACACACGCAGGCACTACCGCACTCACCAGCATTCCCGCACACACAAGCACTACCGCACTAATCATCATCCCCGCACGCACACCGGCACTACCTGAGTGAAGTCTCCGGTGACAGCGCTGCTCACTTCACTTGCTGTGTGGAGCTGACACAGAGCGGTCGTGTTCTACGGCATTCCCTATCAGCTTCATGTAGCAGACCTGAAAGCGTTGTGGGACCTCGTGTGGATTACGTCGTACCTGGAGGGGTATTTGGGGATTTTAATAAAGTGGTGAAAGAGGGTGTATTTTGTCTTTTATTTCAAATAAAGTATTTTTTTGGGTGTATGTGTTTATTTACTTTCACTTGCAGGTTAATCATGGAAGGTATCTCGGGGAGACGCCTGCCATGATTAACCTAGGATTTAGTGGCAGCTATAAGCTGCCATTTAACTCCTTATTACCTCGATTGCCACCGCACCAGGGCAATTCGGGATGAGCCGGGTAGAGTCCCGGGACTGGGGCATCTAATGGATGCGGCAATTCTGGGCGGCTGCTGGCTGATATTTTTAGGTTGGGATGCTTCCCATAACGTGGAGCTCCCCAACCTGAGAATACCAGCCTTCAGCTGTGTGGCTTTATCTTGGCTATATCAACATTGGTGGGGACCGCACGCCGTTTTTTTAAAATTATTTATTTTACTACACTATATAGACCCGCCCACCGGCGGCTGTGATTGGTTGCAGTGAGACAGCTTTAACTCATCGTGGGGGTGTGTCTGACTGCAACCAATCAAAGGCGCCGGTGGGCGTGGGAAGCAGTGAATACTAGATGGAATAATGAGCGGCCGGCATTTTCAAAAGAGAAGAACCCGCCAGAGAAGTGTGACAGCCGTGCAGTGCCGCGACGGTGATCGTTGAGTATAAAGGAGGGAGGGAGAGACTGACCGACAGAGAGACAGACCGACTGACAAACCGACAGAGAAAGAGAGAGACTATTTACACACCGTCTGGGCATGCCCAGAAACAAAAAACGGAAATCGGCGCTGGCCTCCGGCATATGACGGATGACCCCGGATCCGGCGTCCATAGGCTCCCATTATAAAACACGCCGTACGGTGCTGGATCCGGCGCAATCCGTTTTTTTGCCGGACAAAAAAACGTTCAGCGTTCCATCCGACCTCCGGACAAGCAAATTTTACTGGATCCAGCGAAAACCGGATGGAACGCAAGGGCATCCGACGCAATCCGGCGCTAATAAAAGTCTATGGGGGAAAAAAACGCATCTGGCGGCAACAGACGCCGGATGCGTTTTTCATGTTTCTGCCGGATTGCGCCTGATGGCAAAAAAACTGATGTGTGAACATTAGCTGCACACCCTGTTCAGCTAACCTCCTGGGTCCTAGCTGCCTGCACACCCTGTTCAGCTCTCCTCCTGAGTCCTAGCTGTCTGCACGCCCTTTTCAGCTCTCCTCCTGGGTCCTAGCTGCCTGCACACCCTGTTAAGCTCTCCTCCTGAGTCCTAGCTGCCTGCACACCCTGTTCAGCTCTCCTCCTGGGTCTTAGCTGCCTGCACACCCTGTTCAGCTCTCCTCCTGAGTCCTAGCTGCCTGCACACTGTGTTCAGCTCTCCTCCTGGGTCCTAGCTGCCTGCACACCCTGTTCAGCTCTCCTCCTGAGTCCTAGCTGCCTGCACACACTGTTCAGCTCTCCTCCTTGGGTCCTAGCTGCCTGCACACACTGTTCAGCTCTCCTCCTTGGGTCCTAGCTGCCTGCACACACTGTTCAGCTCTCCTCCTGGGTCCTAGCTGCCTGCACACCCTGTTCAGCTCTCCTCCTGGGTCCTAGCTGCCTGCACACCCTGTTCAGCTCTCCTCCTGGGTCTTAGCCGCCTGCACACCCTGTTCAGCTCTCCTCCTGGGTCTTAGCCGCCTGCACACCCTGTAGTTAACTCCCTGCCTGTTCTTCACATTGCTGATCTGTGGCGGCTCAGAACGATCACAGACAGCTTCTGCAGTTTCAGTTTGCTGGATGGGGAGTGGATATGGGTGTGGCTGTTTGTAAAATGGGTGTGGTTAGGGGGCGTGGCCTGAAAATTGCCTTAACCCTTTTCCCTTTTTTAAAAGTTGGGAGGTATGCTTTTTATTGCTCTTAGTAGCAGGACCTGGTGAAGCCGCTATTTTCCCTACAGAGCTGGGTCTCGCAGATAATGAAGAGGATGCTGCTCTCCATATAATGCTGCGGGATACAAAATCAGATCCCCCTGAACTAATATTGATGACCTATTCTACAGATAGGTGATCAGGGAAGCTGTCGTTTTCACTGGCGATAATTTTGGACACATACCACTTAGGGAATGTGCAATTACATTTTTGGGGGCAGATTCCACCATGGAAACCACTATGAAAAATCCTCGAATGACCATCTGCATCTCCTCGCTGTGCACAGGTTCAGGATTTTGAACATCTTTTACCCACTTCAGGTTTCTAAAACTACCAAATGATTAAAAGAAGTGACCGCTCCATTCTTCTGGTGTTTTCCACTCGGAAAACGCTTTGTATTTTACAATACAAATCAACGGGAAGTCTTGGAAGATGCAACTCCCAGCTTGTCCTTAACAATGGTAAGGAGATGCTGGGAGTTGTTGTTATCAGACTGCGGACCATACAGGAACCACAATACTGATAAGACGCAGGCAATATCATAAATAATCATTTACATCCAGGTACCTTTTATAGGTGACATCTTCTGAGTCGATCCCATCCCTTTTGTCTCCACGCAGTACAGACGCCATGATGAGGTTTTGTGCCCACTGCTCATCTCTGAAGCCCTCCCTCTTTATTCTTCAGCAGCACTTCCTCACACAGCACCTTTAAAATTAAAATTATCATTATATGCCCCATAAATATAAATATTTCCCATGCTGTGCCCCTGAATAAATAATTGCTGTGCTTCCTTCACAAAATATCCCCCACAGTGCCTTATCCAAAATACTTCCCACACTGCCTCTCTCATTAATATACCCCCCACGCTGCCTCTTTCCATAATGTCCCCATACACAGCTTCTCTCCATAATGTCCCCTGCACACTGCCCTCTTTATAATATACCCCCACACTGCCTCTCTCCATAATATCCCCCCATATTGCCCCTTTATTATTATTATTTATTTATATATTCCCTCTAAACTGCTCTTTTTTGTAATCCCCCCCCCCCCCACATAATACAATGCAACCTCCATTATCCCTTCCCCCACACACAAACAATACAATGCACCCTCATTACCCCTACACACACACACACACACACACACACACACACACACACACCCAATACAATGCACCCTCCATTACCCCTCCCCTCCCCCCACACACAATACAATGCACCCTCCATTACCACTCCTCCCACACACACAATACAATGCACCCCCATTACCCCTACATATACACACACACACACACACACACACACACACACACACAATACAATGCACCCTCCACTACCCCTCCCCGACACACACACAATACAATGCACCCCCATTACCTCTACACACACACACACACACACACAATACAATGCACCCCCATTACCCCTTTCCCCACAAACACACACACACACACACACAATACAATGCACTCTCCATTACCCCTTCCCCCACATACACACACACACACACAATACAATGCACCCCCCATCACCCCTTACACACACACAAATACAATGCACCCTCCATTACCCCCTCCCCACACACACACACACACACACAATGCACCACCATTGCCCCTACCCCCACACACAATACAATGCACCCTCCATTACCCCCTCCCCAGACATAATACAATGCACCCCCATCACCCCCTACACACACAAATTACACTACCCCATCACTACACACTCCTGCCTCCCCCCTCCCTCGGAATACAGTACTCCCCCTCTGCATGTCACAAAGTTGTGTTCCTTCACAAATGTTCCCCCGTTATGTGTCCACAGCCCCTCCTCACTCATCCCCATTAATTAAACCTGTCATCTTCGGCTCCTCCATGCAATGCATACCGCTACTTGATGCATTCAGTGTGGCACCCGTAGCACTGTGATGACGTCAGCAAGGTGCTGATCTCATCACGTTGCTGCACGTCGGGGGCGGGGCTTAGTCCCGGAGCACTGTTCAAATGTTTTTACGTCTGGAAAACGCAAATACATTTGAATTAGAAGGAGGAAGCTGTGGTCACTGGCACCGCCACCGCCGCACTCCTCTGCACTGTGTGCATGCCGGACACACTACTATCACACAGGAGGGCCGGCACAGTGCAGTGCGCTGCCTCCTGCTCCTGCTGCAGCCAGTGTGCCCGGCATGCACACACTGCTGCGGAGCGCGGCGGTGACTGCAGATACATCGGCCCACTACAGGCACCGGCCCACTACAGGGACTGGCCCATCTGGCATTTGCCAGAATTGCCCTATGGTCAGTCCGGGCCTGCCTGTGACGACCTGATAGTCCAGGGGCATCATAATAGCACTGATGTCTGAGCCTCTCTGCTCTTTGCTGCAGGTTTCTGAGAATGTGACATCGAAATCCACTTTGTCCAGTGCTGTGACTCTTCTGTTTTGCTTTGGATATATTCTTTCACCAATATTTTTTCCCTTAGCAGCTATAGATTTATCCATAAGTATGAGTGTATTATACACTGCGTGGCCACTTTATTAGAGACCATGATTATCAGGGGTTGGCTGCCAAATTTTGGGGGAAAAGCACAATGCACTGGCCCATGAGTGGCACGGCTGATCCTTGGGTCTCATGTAGCACTTGATGCATATAGCACGTGTGTAACCGAGGTATATCTGGTAACAACTCATTTCATAAAAATCACAGCCTTTTTCTGTTATACTGTTAGAAGTCAATCAAAAATGGTTTACTTAAGGTGGTGTCACACGCATCGATTTATTGTGCGATCGCATGAGCGATTGCACCCGCCCCCATCATTTGTGCGTCACGGGCAATTAGTTGCCCGTGGCGCACAAAGTCGTTTACCCCCGTCACACGTACCTATCTCCCTCACGACATCGCTGTGGGTGGCGAACATCCTCTTCCTGAAAGGGGAGGGACGTTCGGCTTCACAGCGACGTCACACAGCGGTCGCCCAATAGAAGTGGAGGGGCGGAGATGAGCGGGACGTAACATCCCGCCCACTTCCTTCCTTCCGCATTGCCGGCGGGACGCAGGTAAGCTGTGTTCGTCGTTCCTGGGGTGTCACACGGAGCGATGTGTGCTGCCTCGGGAACAATGAACCACCGTCGCGCAGAAGGAGGAACGATTTTATGAAAATGAGTAACATGTCAACGAAGTATTTTTGCTCGTTCACAGTCGTTCGGAGGTGTCACAAGCTACGACATCTCTAACGATGCCATATGTGCGTCACGAATTTCATGACCCCGAGGACATATCGTTAGATATATCGTAGCGTGTGACGGGGCCTTTATTGTTAATAGCTGCACAGTTTTTGCAAAAGCATCCGACCATTACTAAGAAACAAGCAATTTACACCTAATATCTAATTATATAGTAGAAAAACATGAATTGATTTGGATTCTCAGCAGCCATACCTCCAACATTTCCCACACGAGACCCCGACCAGAAATGATTTATGGTCACCTGTCACATAAGGCCATCACTGCTAAATAGATTTTAAACTGAAAAGAAGGAAGCTGGGAGTGTTTTCATGTTTGCAACAGCTCCATTATTTAGATGGCACAGAAGTTACACACTATTGGTTCTTGATTCTATGATTCTTGTAATAACAGGTCATAGTAATCACTTACATTTATTTATTTGCAGTTGGGAGAGGGAAGTCAGCGGAGATTAGGCGCGGAGCTCGTGTGACGTCAGCACCTCAAGTGAGCGCCGGGAAGAAGAGAGCCGACACCTCTGGAGCGCTGCATGCATGTGTGACACCTGCTTTGGGAGCGATCTATAGTGTTCCACCCACATTCACCTCTACAGATGCTGCTTCTTTGGTTGAACTGGAGAATACTACAATTCCCAAAGTGCCTTGCAAATCTGGGGGAGGAGGAAACAGGACGGAGGGGTGGAAGGAAGCTGAGTCATCTTGGAGGCGGGAAGCTGCAACTCTGGGTGAGGAGAGACTGTCTAAGAAAGTGACAGGAGGCACCATTAGCAGGAGCTGCGGCCTTCCAGGTTTACCACACCGAAGAAGGATTTTGCCTGCTGTACCAACTCCCTCCCAGACATTGAATCCAGACGCCCCAGTGTGGAATAGTCTGAGAGAACAGACCTGCTGCAGACAGAAGTGAGTAGGACATTGCTGTGACTTGTAGTTCTACAGTTTGACAAGTGTGCTGGAGCAAATTACAAGGCCTTGCTAGAGAGGACCTTTGACTGCACTAACTGGGAGTTTGTATAGGACCAGCCCTGGGGAAATACTGCCTTCATTACTTTAAGTGCACCAACGTACTGCAAGCGCGCCAACGTACTGCAAGCGCGCCGACATCCGCGGCAACTGGGGCCCCAATTTGGGACTGTGTCAATTGTGAGGCTGCAGCTGTTAGTTGGTAGAGTGTAAGTAGTCAGCAGAGTGTGTGGTGTAGGTTAAAGAGGAAGCATTACCCCTAACCTTCAGGTCTATTACAAAGAGCCCCTCCTGCATTTTTGTAGAATACTGCATAACACTACCTGTCGTTTCACTGTTATTTGCTTGTTCCCTGCAATTACCATTGTCATCCTCCTGCAAATAAACCTGTTAAGATTTCTAACCTCAGTTATTGTGAGTGTGTATGGAGCGTGGGTAGGGGTTTCCCGAGTCGACCCCTAGCAGAAGACAAAGACCCTTCTGCATTCCACTAGAGCTCCTAGCAAGATTCGGGTGGAGGCACTGCGTCATATCAAGGTGAGAACTACCGAACACCCTGCCCCAGCGGCAAATTAAAGGGGTGTTACAGTGGAGGCACTGCTGAGATCGATCAAGACAGGTATCGCTGACATGGAGGCTTTAACTGAAGCACAAGTGTCCACATGGTGTGGGGAAAGAAGTATACTTGAAGAACACAGTTTTGCAGTATGTGGTGAACTCTCCAAGGTACCGGATGAAGAAGTACTGACGATTGTGAACCAAGTTCATGGAGTTGTCCATCCCAGAGTGGTTGACAGAAGGACTGATGAAGGGAGTCCATTATCAGCAGCTCTAATCACTACTGAGGGGACACTGGATAAAGGGTATTTTCCATCTGTCATAGCTGTGCCATTAAAACATGGACCGCATTGGAAGATCACATGGCCTGTGAGGTCCGAAACCGGTACATCATCTTCGGGTGCAAGTTCACAGCCTAGGAGATCTAGCCGATGTCTACCTTCCACTCCTACTCGGGACAAATCTGAAGAAACAACCATGATGGTTGACGTGGTAGTGGCAGCAGGGCTGTGGAGTCGGTAAGCCAAACCTTCGACTCCGACTCCTCAAATTCTCTTGCACCGACTCCGACTCCGGCTCCGACTCCGACTCCGGCTCCGACTCCGACTCCTACATATATTGCTTATAGTTAGGTGAAAAATTTATTGTAGTACATGAATATGTGTATGTGAACATCAGACATTTAATAATTTTTATGATACAATAATCAAGATATTTGGATAGAACATAAAATATATTTATTGGAATACAACTTTAGAACACAAAAAACTGTAATAAATTGTAAATATGTAATAATGTAATACACTATGTAATATACAGTAGATTACATATATATCTTGTGTGTATATACACTGTATGTGTATATATATATATATATATATATATATATATATATATATATTACATATTTACAATTTATTAGTTTTTTGTGTTCTAAAGTTGTATTCCAATAAATATTTTTTTTTTTCCAATTTAAGATTTTATTAAGTTTCAAAGGAATTACAAAATTAAAACATACATCCATATTGTACCAAATGTTACAAATCAGAAATCCCAAGTCACTGCTATACCATGCCTTCGCAGGCTTCGAGATATTCTATGGATAGTAGAAATAATACCTGGGTAAACATTTAAAACCTTAGATGAAAATGTAACAAGACGAAGAGATTAAGTTGAGTGATAGTCACAGAATCCAAAGAAGGAGAGGAAAGTCAGAGGAAAGCGGGGAGAGATAGAAAGCAGGGTGGGGCGACCGGGGCTGATACCTCGTCTATGGAGCTAAAATTTGTCGAGAGGATGGTGTGTACTGTCTAAAAGAGAAAAAGCCAGGGTGCCCCCAATCCGGAGATTAAATTAGTTCAGGAAATTTCTCACTGGACAGGAAAGACTCCCACTGGAACCACTTAGTGGCTGTCTCCACTGATTGCCCTCGTGATTGGGCCATCACCATCTCCATGCGATGGATCACATTTACCTCTGTTACCCACTCATCAAATGTCGGGGGGGTAGAGTCTTTCCATCGCCGTGGGACCACTGTCTTGGCGGCCTGAAGAAGGTGACCCAAGATAGATTTTTTAAAAACCTTTTCCGGAACGTTAAAGATATACAGTAAAGCTGCCTCCGGGCGGTTGGGTACTACGATCCCTGTAACCTCTTTTATGGCTACCAGTACTTTGTTCCAAAAGATCGACAAGCCCGGGCAGTGCCACCAGATGTGAGACATGGTGCCTCCTGAGGCCCCGCAACGCCAGCACGTGTCCGGTATTTCGGGGCACCACGCATGAAGAGACGTCGGTACCCTGTACCACCTGGAAAGTATTTTATAGCTGGTTTCTTGCATCCTAGTGGCAACTACCGACCTGTGGGTCAGGCGGAAACAACGCTCCCATAGCTTCCTGGGAATCGTTTGGTTGAGTTCCAACTCCCAAGCTCTACAAAAGCGAGGAAGCGACCCCTCTGCTGCACTAGTCATAAGCTTATACACCCTAGATATTGCATGACGCGTGTCGGAAGGCCCAGTGCAAAGGTTTTCAAAAGGAGTTTGGGGTAGGGAAAGAGCCCTGGTAGAGTCCTGAGAGGTTAGGAAATGCTTGAGTTGAGCATACTCAAAGTTAAATCGCATTTTGAAATTCCGGCCCTCCACTATCTCCAGGAGTGGGATGAGAGACCCGCCCGGAGCCACCCGATTTAATCTTAAAGGAGTCAGTTTCGTGCTTCCCAGGAAATTATTAGATGACGCTCCCGGTAAAAACCCCGGGTTATCGGTTAGTGGCATAAGAGGCCCTCCCGGCTGAATCATGAGATTGCGTGATGACACAGAGTGGACCGTTTTCAATGTTTGTTTAGTACTATAAGACATCTCAATCTTATGTCTGGTGAGGAGCGGCCAGGTCCAGGGTAGGGTCGGTAACGATAAGGGGCACATATCCTGTGCCATGCAGACCCAAAGCTTAGAACCAGTATTATGTAAAAGGTCCAGGATCCTGGCATAAGCGGCTGCTAAGTAGTACCGCCTACAGTCAGGTAGTCCTGTCCCTCCCGCATTCTTGGTCCTAGTCAGGACGCTACTCCCTATACGGGCACGCCTTCCGGACCAAACAAATTGATTGAATATGCGCTGCATCTTGGTCCAATAGGATGCTGAAACATAAACCGGAGCTGTCTGTATCAAGTACAGCAATCTCGGCAGCGCCGTCATCCTGAGTGCGCTGATCCTGCCGAACCATGAAAGAGTGCCTCTGTGCCACCGGGCTAAATCACTCTCGAGTCGTGACAGGAAACTTTGGTAGTTTAATTGAAAGAGCTTGGACAAGTCAGATGGGATCTTGATGCCCAAGTACCCAATACTACCATGGGGTGGCCATCTAAAGGGAAAGTTTGGTTTTATAACATTCACAGTTGTTTGGGGTAGAGAAATATTTAAGGCTTCTGATTTATCAAAATTGATTTTAAAATTGGACCATTTGCTAAAGCGGTTCAGCTCCACCATTAAGGATGGGAGAGAGGTGATGGGATTACATAGATAAATAAGGAGATCATCAGCAAAGGCAGCACATTTATGCTCCCGGTTGGCGATTTTAATTCCCTTTATGTCCGGATTGGCCCGGATGGCCGACAACAAGTGTTCCATGACTAAAACATACAATAAAGGTGACAAGGGGCATCCCTGTCGAGTCCCGTTACGAATGGAAAAGGGTTTCGATAGAGTGCCATTGATCTTAAGGTGAGCAGTCGGGGCATGGTATAAAGCCATAATTTTGGATGAGAAAACCGGTCCCAAGCCTATGTGGTCCAAGGTCTGTGCAATTGACTGCCAGGAGACTCTATCGAAAGCCTTTTCAGCGTCCAAAGATAGCAACATCATCGGCAGTTGTTTAGTATGTGCGTGTTGAATTAAATCCAAGGTTTTTATGGTGTTGTCCCTTGCCTCTCTACCCGGGACAAACCCGACCTGGTCCAAATGGATCAGGTCAGGAAGCAAAGGACCAAGTCTATTTGCCAAAAGCTTGGCAAAAATTTTTAAATCTACATTAAGAAGTGATATTGGTCTAAAACTACCACACACCGTGGGGTCCTTTCCAGCCTTACTGAGTAATGAGATGTGTGCTGTGGTGGAATGGGGTGGAAAGTGGACAGAGTCCGAAATCGAATTAAAGGAAAGGAGCATTAGGGGTGCTAACTGATCCGAAAAGGATTTATAAAATTTGGCGGGGAATCCGTCGGGGCCAGGGCTCTTGTTTCCAGGTGTGTCGCGAATCACTGCCAGCAAGTCCTCCAGTGTAAATGGGCTTTCCAAGTTGTCAATTATAGAGCTATCGAGACGTCCAAAAGGTGAGGGCACTAGAGGGCCCTCATCACTCGACCTGGAGGGCTCAACCGGTAAATTATATAACTTGGAATAATAGTCGTGAAAAGTATTCGAGATTTCTGGGGTGGCATAAAGTATTTCGTCGCGTGGGTTCTTGATGCAAGGTATGAGGGTATGAGCTCTTTCTTCTCTCAGCGCGTTGGCCAACAATCTGCCGGGTTTATCCCCAAACTCGTAAAACCTCCCCCTTCCCACCTGTATTAGACGCTGGTATGAGGAATCGAGCAGTTTTTTAACCTGGAACCTAGCTTGTAAAAGGGCTTGTAGATTTGTGGCCGATAAGGCTCGCTTGTGGATGAGCTCCAGTTCAGAGACCTTCTGGAGAGCTTTTACTATGCTTTGGGCCTTTTCTTTCTTGATTCGGGACCCGTGTTTAATAAAAATACCTCGTAGGACACATTTCAGTGCTTCCCACTTATATGTGGGGGCTGTGTCATCTACTGAGTGGTCCTCCATGAACCTAGTAATAGAGGTCTGAATGTCAGTGACACAAAGCTCATCCAGTAGCAACGACTCATTCAGCCGCCACGACCCCCTAGGAGCCGAAAGAGAGGGGATCTCTATTGTGCAATACACCGGCGCGTGGTCTGACCACAATATATTATCCATTCCCGTATGTTGGATCCATGGGAGAGCGCTATGTTGAATTAATATGTAGTCAAGACGACTATAAGAGTCCTGAGTGTGTGAATAAAAACTATAGTCTCTGTCCGAGGGATGCTGTATTCTCCAAGCATCAAACAATTGAATGCGCAGTAGAGCTTTTTTGATCCGTTTAATGGTGGTGTATGCAATACTAGATTTTCCTTTGGAATTATCTAATGTGGGGTCGAGGGTGACATTTAGGTCGCCACATAAAATCACCGTGCCCTGCAGCAAAGGGATCGCGACGTCAATCAGACGGGAAACAAAGCTGTCCTGTTTTTGATTTGGGGCGTAAGCATTAATTATTGTGAAAATGTGGGTTCCCACCCTCAGTGAGAGTATAATATATCTTCCAAGACTATCTGTCGTGCACTTTAAGATTTGATGTGGGAGGGATTTATGGATGGCTATTGCCACGCCTTTAGAACGGGAGTCCGGGTTGTCTGAGGAAACCCATGTCTGGTAATACTTATTTTTAAGAATAGGGGCATGTCCTTGTTTGAAGTGTGTCTCCTGGAAGCACGCTATGCTCACCTTCCGTTTATGAAGATGATACAGTATCTGTGTCCTTTTCTCCGGAACATTGAGGCCCCTGGCATTGAAAGAAGCAATGGTTAGATCCGCCATCTATAAAAGAGTAGTACATTAGAGATATATAAGAGAGGGTAATGAACCCTATCAGCCCGGCCGCTGAGAATAGAAAGAAGGGAAGACTGGAGGTAGGTAGGATATAGTGGGGAGAAGGGGAAAAGAGCAACGAAAACAGGGAGAACAGCAGGCAAAAAAAACCTTGCACAGTAAACTAAATCCGAACACTTGTTCCTAGGGAACATATCCGCCTGATCTAGGCAGGACAGAGGATCCCGGCCTATTTGGGGAAAAAGGATGTCAGACATAACCAAGCCGAGCTCCGTGCATGCAAGAAAAACATTAAAGATAACCACCGGAACCGGCAACAATATCAAATGTTCATGTAGTACGGGCGATGAATAAACTTAAAGGCAGCATACATTCCGCCACTGAGCACATCTATATTGGTCACCGAGGACGACCCGTCCCCCGACCCCGCCTTTCTCTCGGGGGCAGCCCCCTGCCGGACACATGAGGTGTAGACCGTCCAGAAGAAGCCTGCCGTCCCCTAGGTACCCACTGCTGGAGTAGGGTAATCGGCCAGGTTGCAATAGTGATTGTAGGTAAATTCAGGCTCTTAGTAAAGGCCGGGAGGTCTTCTGGGGATCGCAAGACCATCCATCGGGAGTCCTTCCGCACCGACAGGGAGAATGGAAATCCCCATCGAAACGGTAGACCCCTCTCCTTCAAGGCATCAAGGAGAGGCTTAAGGGTCGCACGTTGGGCCAGGGTGTGGCGTGAGAGATCCGGCATTATGCGTATGGTAGAGCCATTAAACGACAAGTTTTGTTTCCCCCTGGCTGCTTGTAGGATGGCCTCTTTTACAGCGAAAAAATGCACTCTGCACACGATATCCCTCGGGCGGGGGTCCTCAGGATCCGGGGGACGTAGGGCTCTATGGGCTCTATCGAGCTCGAGGGGGGCCCCTGGTGGCCTCTTTAGCAGATTGTTGAAGATAGAACGGAGAGCATTAGGTATATCAGGAGCGGCAATAGATTCCGGGATACCTCTAATACGTAAATTGTTCCTTCTATTTCTATTCTCTAAGTCGTCTACATGTTGTTGAAGGGCAAATAGTTGCTTGGATTGGTTTTCTACAGTCTCTTGAATAGATTGAATAGACGTCTGAGAATTCGATTGTTTCTCTGTCAGGGAATCGACTCTGTGAGTAAGTGAGGAGAGATCTTGTCGTAGTTGGATAAACTCTTGTTTACATTCCGCCACCACTTGATTAGCCAGTGCTGCAATGTCGTTCTTGGTGGGGATCGCTTGCAACAGTGACCGTAGGTCTGCCAGGGAGGCCGGGCGATCCTCGCCCATCGAGGTGACAGCATGGGACGTATTGGGGTATGAATAGAAAGAGTCCTGTATAGCTGGACCATATATTAGTGTTTGCGTTTGCGTGCTTTGGGGGTTTTTCATATCGTCCCATATTAGTGGCATGGACATATGGCGCATTGGGGGTGTTCCCACTGCTTTTGGCCCTCCATCTCTGGGAATCAAGATGCCCTTTTCTCTGTCCGAGACTGTCGGGCTCTCACCCCAGGAAGAGCCAGTGGACCATCGATCTGGAGAGGGAGGGGTTGCTTCCCTCTCAGGTGTCCCCCAGGATTTGTTGGCTGCTACCCAGGATTCAGATGGCTCCCCTGCATTTCCAGCTTCCCCTGCAGGTCTTTTAACCCCTGGTGCATACGCCTGGCTGGTTACTTCACCTCCCTCTCTGGCTGGAGTCCCGCTCCCCAGGCCTTCCTGCGGTCCCCGTACCTGTGTCCTTTCTCCCAGCAGACCTTCTGGGCAAATCGCTGCTCCCTCTTTTCCTCTGGCTGCCGGGCCATTATATGCAGACAGGGGCAGTAGTGCCTGCAGCGCGGCTTCCCCGTGCAGCGCCTGCTTCTCCCGTGCCCGGGCCTGCCACAGTGATGCTTCTTCTGGGCCCAGGCACACGTGCACTCCGTGCACGCACGCCGCATTACTCTCCGCTCCCCTGATGCCGGCCGCCGGTGAGTCATCCGGATTACCCGGCTCCAGCAGAGATGTCGCGGGACGTGAGGCAGGTAGGACGCCTGCTGCGGCCGGCCCATCTTCCTTTCCCAGTCTGCTGGATGGCGTCTCCGTGGCGCGGCCACCATCTTGGAATGGCGCCGCAGATGATGCCGCTTCCTCCACCGCAGGGGGTCCACTGATTCCCGCCGTCCCCGGGTGTGCTTTGGGGGGTCCGTCCTCGTCATGTGAGGACCCTGCCGCCTCACCCCTTCTCTGGGTCTTCGGGCCCATCGCCCCAGCGGACATCGGTGCAGGGGCCCCTTCAGGCTGCAGTTCTCTCCCAGGCTGAGAGGCCGTCCCAGGCTCCCGGGAACGGGTGAGGTACACCCCAATCGTGCCCTGAGATGCAGAAAGTTGCCCTGATGTGTTGGGCTTGTTTTTCTTGGTGGATTTGCCCATTATATATATAGTAAACCGGCCCTTTGGAAGGATATTTAGAGGAGCTCAAACAAGCAGCTTCCTCACTCGGCCATGTCCAGCTCCGCCCCCCCTCCAATAAATATTTTATGTTCTATCCAAATATCTTGATTATTGTATCATAAAAACAATTAAATGTCTGATGTTCACATTGTACTACAATAAATTTTTCACTTAAATATAAGCATTATACTAAATGTTATTATTTAGTAAAATATTCAGCACATTCTGCATTGCACTCCTGTCCCCCAATTTATTATATATTTTAGGAGTCGGAGTCGGTGCATTTTATACCGACTCCGACTCCGACTCCACGACTCCGACTCCGACTCCACAGCCCTGAGTGGCAGCCATGGAGAAGTTAGTCACCCAGTTTACAAAATTGCAACCTGAAGGGGCCTACCGTCGTCTGAGAACCTTCTCGGGTGTCACTCCTGTCCCAGCTGGTGAAGAAGGGTATGACACGTGGAGGGATGTTACTCTGCAATATCTGGAAGAATGGCAGTGTACTGATGCAGTGAAGAAGCAGAGAATTGTGGAGAGTCTGAAGGGGCCTGCTATGGAAGTGGTGCAGGCTGCTTGGAGAAGTCAGTCAGAGACAACTTCTAAAGATTACATGACTGCTCTTGAAGATGCTTTTGGATCCCCAGAGGATGCCACTGATCTCCTTTATCAACTGCGCACCACCTATCAAAACTCTGGTGAGAAGATGTCAGATTATCTTTATCGATTGGACAAATTGGTGCATAGGGTCGTATCCAAGGGGGGACTTAGGCCCGAACAAGTTGATCAGTGTCGTTTAGAACAAGTGCTCCGAGGAGCTCTGACTCACGATCCCATTGCTCAACGACTGAGGTGTTGCGACAAAGGGCAGATTCCCCGTTCTTTCCATCAGTTGCTTAAAGAAGTCAGACAAGAGGAAGCTCTCCTGGCCGCCAGAGAACAAGTGACCCAGCGAGTGGCTGCTGCCCCTGTACATCTTGAATTCAGCCATCGAGAGGGAGAGTTCTTGAAGGTCATTGAGAGGCAAGGGGAACAGCTTGCCCAACTTCTAGCTGCCCAGGCTCTGAAGGTTGACCAGCTAAAGCAAATTGTTGAGACAGCTGTCAAGAGTCAAAGACCGCCTTTGCAAGTGGCAAGTGATGACCACAGTCTGGTAGAAGAATGTTTTGTCTGTGGGAGCACCCATCATATGGCTCGCCAGTGTCCGAAGAGGTGGAATTTGAAGAGATCTCGGGACCCCCCACATAACAAGAAGGGGCAGACGGGAAACGGGAAAGGGGGCCAGTAGAGTCCTATACTGGCCCCCCTTCAAAATCAGAGGTATATTCTACTGCTCCATCTAACCCTGTCCAGTCAGAGCAATTTCCTAAAGGTCTCGTAGGACCAGCACCACATGTACCGGCCTGTATCAATGGGCAGCCATGCACTGTATTACTGGATAGTGGTTCACAAGTGTCCATCATTTTTGAGAAGTGGTACAGAAAATACTTGTCAGACGTGCCCTTGCAACCCCTATCTGGACTTGTAGTCTGGGGTTTGAGTGAAAACAGTTACCCCTACAAAGGATACGTGGCTGTCACACTACGATTCCCAGAGACTATAGCTGGGGTGGAAAGAGAGGTTCCCATCATTGCATTAGTCTGTCCAGACACTGATGAAGACCGGGAAACAGTGCCTGCCATAGTAGGGACAAATGCCAACCTATTCCGTACTCTTGCTCAGTGGTGTCGCGAAATTGGAGGTAATAGATACTCGCAGGCCCTCACAATCCATCCTGTCTGTTTGGCTGCTTATGAGAAGAAAGAGGAAGAGGAAAGGAAGGAACTACGTCCTGAACATTTTGACCTCTGTTTTGAAGGTAGTGATCTGAAGAAGGAGGAAAAGCAGTCAGTGATAAATGGTATGATGAAGCGTGCCGGAACCTTCTCATTGGGTGATTGGGACCTGGGCCTTGCAAGAGGAGTGGAGCATCACATCCGGCTGACTGATGAGAAGCCATTTCGAGAAAGATCCCGACGATTGGCTCCCGCCGATGTGGAGGATGTTCGAAAGCATTTACGGGGTTTACTGGACACTGGAGTCATAATAGAGTCCAACAGCCCATACGCATCTCCGATAGTGATCGCTCGGAAGAAGAATGGAGCTATTAGGATGTGTTTGGATTATCGCACCCTGAACAAACGCACTGTGCCTGATCAGTATACTGTGCCCAAGATTGACGAAGCTTTAGATTGCCTGCAGGGAAGCCAGTGGTTTTCTGTGTTAGATCTTCGGAGTGGATATTACCAGATACCCATGAGCAAGGAGGATCAGGAGAAGACTGCTTTCATTTGCCCTATCGGTTTCTATGAGTTTCAACGGATGCCGCAAGGAGTGACCGGTGCCCCTGCTACTTTCCAGAGATGTATGGACAAGGTGATGGGAGACATGAACTTTCGTGAGGTCCTGGTTTACCTGGATGATCTGATTGTATTTGGCCACACCTTGGAAGAGCACAACCTGAGGTTATTTAAGGTGTTGGACCGGCTAGAGGAAGCTGGGTTAAAACTATCCCTCGACAAGTGCCTGTTCTGCCAGAAATCTGTGAAGTATGTAGGACACATTGTCAGCCGAGAAGGAATCTCCACGGATCCAGCCAAAATAGAAGCTGTGATGGAGTGGCCCAAACCCACCAAATTGGGGGAGCTTAGATCTTTTCTAGGTTTCAGCGGGTACTACAGAAGATTTGTGCCACAATATTCCAAGATCGCAAAGCCATTGACAGCCCTCACTCAAGGGTATCCCCCACCTCGAGGGACAGCTCGCTCCAAGAAACCTGCAACAAAAACCTACTTCAAGGTGAATGAGCCTTTCGGAGAGAGATGGACATCAGAGTGTGATGAAGCCTTTGAGAAACTCAAGTCCTGCTTGACCCAGGCACCTGTACTGGCCTATGCAGACCCCAACAAGCCATACGTACTTCATGTGGATGCTTCTTTTGATGGACTTGGAGCAGTCTTATACCAGGAGCACTATGGCGTCCTGCGGCCAGTCTACTACATCAGTCGTGGATTGTCTCCGAGTGAGCGCAATTACCCAGCACATAAACTGGAGTTCTTGGCCTTGAAATGGGCTGTGGTGGACAAGCTGCATGACCACCTCTATGGAGTGCATTTCCAAGTTCATACTGACAACAATCCACTGACCTATGTGAGGACTACAGCAAAGCTGGATGCTACTGGCCATAGATGGCTCGCCGCGCTAGCTATATATGATTTCAGCCTGAAGTACCGACCTGGTGCCACCAACATCGATGCAGATGCTCTGTCCCGCCTGCCCAGGCAGATGGTGAATGAAGAAGAAGAAGCCTGGATTGAGGTTCCAGCCCCAGAGGTGAAAGCTATGTGTCATCGACATCAAGGAAGGATTGCTCAATCAGGGGGCTGTGCTACCTTCTTAGGGGCTCCAGAGGAAGCTCTTCCACTATTGTTCTGTCAACTGACCAACGTTGATGCCGGCTCCCTGCCTCAACTGACTCAAAACCAGATTGAAAAGGCTCAACAGGAAGATCCTTCTGTGGGAGTTGTTCGATGGTGGGTGAAAAGGGGCCAAAAGCCTGAGAGGAATGCTCTGAAGACACAAGAGTCTGTTCTCTTGACCCGACAGTTAGACTTTCTGGTGGTGAAAAATGGATTGCTGCACCGCGAGGTCAAACGCCAAAATCGAGAAGTTCGTGTCCAGTTGGTGCTTCCTGCTCAGTTCCGTGAGATGGTCATAAGGGCACTGCATGATGATCATGGACACCTTGGGGTGGAAAAAACCACCAGCCTCATAGCAGATCGGTTCTATTGGCCAAAGATGGAAGCTGACATTGAACAATACTGTAAATCTTGTAAGCGGTGTATCCTAAGGAAAACCTTACCTTCTCGGTCTGCCCCCCTTGTCAACATAACCAGTGATGGCCCCCTTGATTTAGTGTGTATTGACTTCCTTTCCATTGAGCCTGATGAAGGAAACATCAGCAACGTTCTAGTGGTCACTGATCATTTCACAACATATGCTCAAGCTTACACCACTAGAGATCAGAAGGCAACCACTGTGGCTAAAACCTTGTGGGAGAAATTCTTTGTGCATTATGGGCTGCCAGCACGCATCCATTCTGACCAAGGGAGAGATTTTGAGAGTCGGCTAATTAAGGAGTTGTGTGAGGTTTGTGGGATCAAGAAGTCCAGGACCACACCATTTCATCCGCAAGGAGACCCTCAGCCTGAAAGATTCAACCGTACCCTTCTTAACATGCTGGGCACTTTGGATTCAAAACAGAAAGGAAGGTGGAGTCGACACATAAGTCAATTAGTTCACGCCTACAACTGCACCAAAAATGAGTCAACAGGGTACTCGCCCTACTTCCTCATGTTTGGAAGGGAAGCCAGACTACCTGTGGATATTAGTTTTGGAGTGTCCCCTGGCAATTCATCTGGGAAGAACTACCTGAAGTATGTGTCACAGCTGAAGGAACAATTAAAGGAGGCCTACAAGTTGGCTGATGAGGCCTCTGGTCGATCCGGGAGGCGAAACAAAATGTACTACGACCGCAGAGTCCGGGACCAAGTCCTGCAACCTGGAGATAGGGTCCTCATCCGTCAGTTGGGCCTCCATGGAAAACACAAGCTTTCTGATCGATGGCGTTCAGAACCTTATGTGGTGGTAGAGAAGTTGCATGGCATCCCAGTCTACAGAGTGAAGCCTGAGAAAGGCGGGGGGGGTGTTAAGACCTATCATCGTCAGCATTTGCTACCTATAGGACAGAATGTCCGATTCCAGTCGCCACAACGCACCGAAGCCCATGCAACCACCCGATCTCACCGAAGGAGTCTTCGGCCGCCGCAAGCGACCCATCCTGTGGTCCCTCCTGAAGGTAGTGAGAGTGATTCCAGTGATGAATGTGGACCATGCTTCAGATGGACAAGTGACCCAGGCTCTGTAATTCCAGATCATACAGACCAACCAGCTGAAGAAGTGTCCCAAGACGAGTGTGGTCCGGCACCAAACCCATGTTGCGATCAGTCGGGGGAGAGTTTAGAAAATGCAGAGCTGCCAAGTGAAGAGGTTGCTGTCATAGAGCCTGAAAGTCAAGAGCTAGGGGTCGATGAGGGGGTCCCTGTCCCTGCCGTGCACACTCGTCCAAAACGGGACATTAGACCCCCCATGATGCTGACATATGACCAGATGGGGCAAGTCACTGAGGTTCCTAGAGTAGTACACCCCTATTCCAACTATGCGTGGCCCTATTTCCCCCCTACAGCTATGTGGCCTGTTAGTGATTTGGGTGTAACTAGTTGTGGTGTTAGTCAGGATGCTTTAACACAAAATTTCCTTCCAGGTGGTGAGTCTTCATTTTGTGCTTGGGAGCCTACAGCGACTCACCAGGGGGAGTGTGTGACACCTGCTTTGGGAGCGATCTATAGTGTTCCACCCACATTCACCTCTACAGATGCTGCTTCTTTGGTTGAACTGGAGAATACTACAATTCCCAAAGTGCCTTGCAAATCTGGGGGAGGAGGAAACAGGACGGAGGGGTGGAAGGAAGCTGAGTCATCTTGGAGGCGGGAAGCTGCAACTCTGGGTGAGGAGAGACTGTCTAAGAAAGTGACAGGAGGCACCATTAGCAGGAGCTGCGGCCTTCCAGGTTTACCACACCGAAGAAGGATTTTGCCTGCTGTACAAACTCCCTCCCAGACATTGAATCCAGACGCCCCAGTGTGGAATAGTCTGAGAGAACAGACCTGCTGCAGACAGAAGTGAGTAGGACATTGCTGTGACTTGTAGTTCTACAGTTTGACAAGTGTGCTGGAGCAAATTACAAGGCCTTGCTAGAGAGGACTTTTGACTGCACTAACTGGGAGTTTGTATAGGACCAGCCCTGGGGAAATACTGCCTTCATTACTTTAAGTGCACCAACGTACTGCAAGCGCGCCAACGTACTGCAAGCGCGCCGACATCCGCGGCAACTGGGGCCCCAATTTGGGACTGTGTCAATTGTGAGGCTGCAGCTGTTAGTTGGTAGATTGTAAGTAGTCAGCAGAGTGGTGGTGTAGGTTAAAGAGGAAGCATTACCCCTAACCTTCAGGTCTATTACAAAGAGCCCCTCCTGCATTTTTGTAGAATACTGCATAACACTACCTGTCGTTTCACTGTTATTTGCTTGTTCCCTGCAATTACCATTGTCATCCTCCTGCAAATAAACCTGTTAAGATTTCTAACCTCAGTTATTGTGAGTGTGTATGGAGCGTGGGTAGGGGTTTCCCGAGTCGACCCCTAGCAGAAGACAAAGACCCTTCTGCATTCCACTAGAGCTCCTAGCAAGATTCGGGTGGAGGCACTGCGTCATATCAAGGTGAGAACTACCGAACACCCTGCCCCAGCGGCAAATTAAAGGGGTGTTACACATGGGAGAGGATAAGACTTTATATATTACCAGGGTTAAACATGGGAAATCAGAAAGGGTTGTCCAAAAAGTGCACAACCCCATTAAGTGCTCTGTGCTTAATTAACAAGGTTTAGAGAGGCTGAGTTTGTCTGTTTATTGTTTTAAAGGGATTGTGAGCAAAGAATGACTGATCAAATCTTCCACAGGCGCTCTGTGCACCATGGAGGCGAAACATTTATATGAATCTTTCCATCTACTTCTTCTCCATCTATCTACCGCCCTTTTGCTCTGTGAAGCCGGAGCTGTCATATAAAAAGGAGGAGATAGAGGGAAACCAAGCAGGTACGAAGCTGCACTTAAATGTTTAGCCCCGCCATGATGCACCGAGCGTCTGTACAAGATTGGAACATCACTATAGTTTCCAAATTAGTCTTATATATTAGATTAACCCTTTACTAGTGTCGTGCCCCTGAGACCATCAGGGTGCTACAAGGTTCTGCATCCCCACCAGGATGCAGGGCCTACCCCCTTAGGTACCCAGAACCCCAGTGTTGGTGCCAACAAAAACCCAGGTAATCCCAGTTTTCCCCAACATGCCCCCATACAATGGTACTTAGCCCATGGTGGGACCATGGATGGCCACCTAGAGGTGGAGCCACTCCAGTCTGTTGGGGATTTATTCAAAATTGAAGACCTACAGAACCAGCATGGCTACCACAGCATCTTGCAGCGGCATGCTATTCCATCCGGTTTGCGTTTAGTTGGAACATCATTTATTTTTCAACACGGCAATGACCCCAAACACACCTCCAGGCTGTTTAAGGGCTATTTTACTAAGAAGGAATGTGATGGGGTGCTACGCCAGATGACCTGGCCTCCACAGTCACCAGGCCTGAACCCAATCGAGATGGTTTGGGGTGAGCTGGACCGCAGAGTGAAGACAAAAGGGCCAAAAAATGCTAAGCATCTCTGGGAACTCCTTCAAGACTGTTGGAAAACCATTTCCGGTGACTACCTCTTGAAGCTCATCGAGAGAATGCCAAGAGTGTGCAAAGCAGTAATCAAAGCAAAAGGTGGCTACTTTGAAGAACCTAGAATATAAGACATAATATCAGTTGTTTCACACATTTTTGTTAAGTATTTCATTCCACATGTGTTAATTCATAGTTTTGATGCCTTCAATGTGAATCTACAATTTTCAGAGTCATGAAAGTAAAGAGTGTATCTGTAGGTTCACTGAAGATTGGAGTGATGCAAATTTATATATCTGGCATAGCTTCCAAGTCAGTAATTTGTCAAGTCAGTAAGCAGAGGCCAAAAAATTGGAGAACCGTCTTCATAGAGGAAAATGAAGCAACAGAAGGCGAGAATCACAGAGCAAACACCAAACAGATGGTGGATGATATCTACAGAGGAGGAACAGGAGCCGCGATCAGAGGATAGAATATAATCCTCCATATTATTCCTCCTCTGATCTGCTGGATGATGAACCTTCTGGAGCCGCCGTGCTATAGGAGTTATAGATCTGCTCCATCCAGGGGCGTAACTACCGCGGTCGCAGAGGTCGCCACTGTAATCGGGCCCGGGGGTGCAGGGGGCCCGCCGGCCTTAGCCCCTGATTCAGATAGATATGTCGGAGGCTGCACATCCAGCTGAAATACATTGCAGCACAGAGAGCCGTCGGGTCCCTGTACTGCGATGTGTCGTACGCCGATTCAAGGGAAACTCTCACCAGATTTGGGGCCTATAAGCTGCAGCCACCACCAGTGAGCTCTTATATACAGCATTCTAACATGCAGTATATAAGAGCCCAGGCCACTGTGTAGAACATAAAAAACATTTTATAAAACTCACCTATTCGGTCGTTGTGGAGCATATGGGTCAGATGGGCGTCTCCATTTTCCGGTGCTGGTGCCTCCTCTTTTGGCCATCTTTGTCCTCCGTCTTCTGAAGCCTGGGTGCATGACGCGTCCTATGTCATCCACGCAAGCCGGCACTGGGGTCCTGCGCAGTCGCACTTTGATCTGCCCTGAGCAGGGCAGATCAAAGTATTGTAGTGTGCATGCGCAGGACCTCAGTGCCGGCTATTGTGGATGGCGTTGGACCCAGGCTTGAGAAGGAGGTCAAAGATGTCCGAAAGAGGGTGCCCTGGAGATGGAGAACGGAGCCACCCATTTGACCCATCTGCACCGAACCGACCATTTAGGTAACTATTATAAAGTGTTTTTTTAATGTTCTACACAGCGGCCTGGGCTCTTATATACAGCATGTTAAAATACTGTATATAAGAGCCCATTGGTGGTGGCCGCAGCTTATAGGCCCCAAATCTGGTGACAGGTTCCCCTTAAGGCCATGAATATTGTTCCCCACGCACACGAATCCTGGGCATGGGGAGCGCTGCGCCGCGCCGCTTACACTCTGGTCAGTTCCCAGCGTCGCAGGAGGACACCGGGGGCGCGCAGGGTGGGTGAGTACCGTGGCAACCAGTCGCACAGGGCCCCTTCCGGCAGACAGCAGATGGGGCACTGCAGGGATCAGCAGTTCACTGTCATTTGCTGCTTCTGCGGTGCACAGGCTCCAGCACAGGGCGCCCTCCCCTCCTCTTTGTCCTGTCTGCTTCACTCTTCACCACAGAGAGAAGGGAGGGGCGCCTGCGCCGGAGAAGCTGCTTCTATAGACCCTCTGAACTGCAGGAGGCCAATAAGGAGGTGAGTATAATGTGATCATGTGTTACGTATAAGATATGTGTGTCCTGTATAGTGTGCAATATGTAGCTCTGTCTTTCTGTGTATACTGTCTGTGTATACTGTCTATCTGCCTGTATATACTGTCTGTCTATATACACTGTCTGTCTGTCTGTGTATCTGTCTGTATATACTGTCTACAAAAAGACAGTTTGCACTCTGATAATGCTAAAGTATGGAAACTATGAACGTGTGAACATGGACCTGCATTACTGCTAAGGAAAATCTGAGAAAGATGAGATATTTAGCATATATAAATGGCCATTTGTATATCTGCCCAGTTGCCCCTTCACGGCATATCTCATAACTTGGTCCCTAACGCTATTCTGAAGCCTCTCTCTAGGTTAAAAACCTCCTGTGTATGGGCAAGTAGGAACCTGCTACAGCGGCGGACTGGAGTACCTGGGGCCCACCAGCACCATGCAGTTACTGTACTGTATATAGGAATAACATACGTCTATAAACTTTTTCAAAATGAATCAACTTTATTAACCAATAAATAACCAATAAAATAAGTGAAAACCAGGAGTAGAACAATCGGAGTAAAAGTACAATAGAAACACGGGCACCACTTTTGGATTTATCACTCACTCCTGGTTTTGGCTACAAATACTGAGGTAAAAAAACTCACCAAATATGCAACCCGTGAACGTGGCCAAAGAAGCAGTAAATGAACCAAGCCTAGTACACAGATTTGGCACCAAAACCAAGCTATATAGGCTATATTCATACTCAGCGTGTTCTTTTTCTCTGCAGCCAAAACCTGCTTTCTTGGCAGTAAGAATGTCCATTTTCCGGTATTTTTGTGGCATTTTTGGGTGTGGATTACGAGTGTGCTTTTTCTACAGTACATGTGTGATAAAGGTAGTTTTATTCACCAAAACACTTCAAAAACACTGTGGGAAAAAAGCTATTGCAGTTTTTTTTTACTTTTTTTGTTGCTTTCTATGAGTGCAAAAATGCTGTAGGAAGTGATGTGCTGCAGATTTTAAAAAAATGCTGCAATTCACAAATTCAGTGAGGAAATAAAAAAATAACCAAAAATTTCTGAAATCTCACAGCTTTTTCTTGTAATGTTAAAAGCATCATGGAATTTGTATTAAAAAAACACTGCAGAAAACGCTGCATGTGAACAAAGCCTTAAGCGGGCTTTACACGCTACAACATCGCTAAAGTGATCTCGTTGGGGTCACGGAATTTGTGACGCACATCCGGTCGCTTTAGCGATGCCGTTGCGTGTGACACCTATGAGCGATTTTGCATCGTCGCAAAAATGTTCAAAATCGCTCATCGGTGACATGGGGGTCCATTCTCAAATATCGTTACTGCAGCAGTAACGAAGTTGTTCCTCGTTCCTGCGGCAGCACACATCGCTCCGTGTGACACCGCTGGAACGAGGAAGCTCTCCTTACCTGCCTCCCAGCCACAATGCGGAAGGAAGGAGGTGGGCGGGATGTTCGTCCCGCTCATCTACGCCCCTCCGTTTCTATTGGGTGGCGGTTCAGTGACGCTGCTGTGACATCGCTGTGACGCTCAACGAACCGCCCCCTTAGAAAGCGACGTCGCAGGTCAGGTAAGTAGTGTGACGGGTCTGGGCGATGTTGTGCGACACGGGCAGAGATTTGCCCGTGTCGCACAACCAATGGGGGCGGGTACGCACGATGGCGATATCGGTAACGATATCGCAGTGTGTAAAGCGGCCTTTAGGCTAAGTTCACATTTCCGCTATTTTCCCAGTGTCACAATCCGTCTCTTGATGGCTTGTGACGTTGAGAAGGTTAATTGTGTACAAACACATGTAGCGTTGAACGGGTACCGTTTTTTGTATTTTTTTCCTGAAAGGTTTATTTTAACCTTTTAGGAACAGGGGAAAGAGAGAGAGGTAGAGACAGAGATAGAGACAAGGTGCATTGCTTGTGACGCACCGAAAAACGTTGCATGCAGCATTCCTCCCCACCGGTGGTCAGTCGATCTGCCGCGCGGCGGATACAGGGCAAGACCATCCGTCACAATCCGCCGCTCATACAAGTCTATGGGAAGCAACGGAAGTCGCCAAAGCATTTTTGGCGGTTCCAGTTGTTTCTCAAAGCGGCGTATTGTGACGCCCGGGAAATAGCGGAAATGTGAACTTATTACCCTTAGGGTATGTGTACATAACATCTTTTTCAGGTGGATTCTGCCTGGAATCCAACTGAAAATGAGCAGTAAAAGAAGTTAGAAGTGATACACTCAGTTTTTGCTGAAGCTACTCTCCATTAGGACAGAGTCACACTTGCGTATGACTCGCCCAAGTGCAGGGAGAAAATCTGGCATTGCACTCAGCCCCATGTAAGACAATGCTGCAGCTCTGACCTGTGAGTTTTCCCTCAGCCCGAAACTGACAGAGGAAAAAATGGCAGCATGCTGCAATTGTCTGCGAGAGCCATGTCACTCACACCCATACAAGCGAAAAAACATCGGACTGCACTCGGATGTTATCCAAGTACAGTGCAACATATGCACAGGCTGACAATGGAGGAGATGGGGAGATTAACCCCTCACTGTCCTCCACAGCGCCCGACCTCTCCTCCGCAGCTGTGATCCGATCTCAGGAACAGATCAAAGTCACATGACACTCGGCTTACACTCGCAGCAGATCCTGAGCTGAGGGTCATTAGCAGATCGTATCAAATGCTCTTGCATCACATGCCATACGCAAGTGTGACTCTGCCCTTATAAGAGTAAAATGAGTAAAGATGCTGGCGGATCCACAGCAGAAAACGATGGCAAATCCACCAGTGAGGACAATGCAGGAAAAAGACCTGGTGTAAAGGTCGTCACACAAGTGCTACACAGTTACTGGACCTCAGAATATCTTTCTGTTTTGTTATTTTTCAAACATACTCACGCAACCATGTCACCAAAGTATATAAACTCCACACCAAGGGAAAAAGGTCATAGTATAGGACAGTCATGGCGAACCTATGGCACGCGTACCACCAGGGGCACGCTGAGCCCATTCTGGTGGCACGCGTGCTGTCGCCCGACCCTGCAGCTTTGATCTGCTAGTGCAGTCGCGCCGGCAGATCAAATCTGTGTTGGAGCGGAGGAGACATTTCTCCTCCGCTCTGACACTCCTCCTCCCCCAGGCTGCAGTGTGTTGCCTAGGAGACGGAGGAGCGTCAGAGAGCGGCGCCAGCGCCGTCTGCTAGCCGCGTGGGAACTGAGGACCCAGCAGCGCGCAGCGGGGGAGCGTGTGCAGGTAAGTTGTGTGTTGTTTTTTTTTTTTTATAACTCGTGTGCGGCAGCGCCAGCATGGGGTGGGGATACGCACATGGCAGCGTGGGGTGGGAGAGGGGGAACGCACATGGCAGCGTGGGGTGGGAGAGGGGGAACGCACATGGCAGCGGGGGGTGGGGGAACGCACATGGCAGCGTGGGGGTGGGAGAGGGGGAACAAACATGGCAGTGTGGGGTGGGAGAGGGGGAACGCACATGCCAGCGTGGGGTGGGAGAGGGGGAGCGCACATGGCAGCGTGAGGTGGGAGAGGGGGAACGCACATGGCAGCGTGGGGGTGGGAGAGGGGGAACACACATGGCAGCGTGGGGTGGGAGAGGGGGAACGCACATGGCAGCGTGGGGTGGGAGAGGGGGAACGCACATGGCAGCGTGGGGTGGGAGAGGGGGAACACACATGGCAGCGTGGGGTGGGAGAGGGGGAACGCACATGGCAGCGTGGGGTGGGAGAGGGGGAACGCACATGCCAGCGCGGGGTGGGAGAGGGGGAACGCACATGGCAGCGTGGGGTGGGAGAGGGGGAACGCACATGCCAGTGTGGGGTGGGGGTGGGGGAACGCACATGCCAGCATGGGGTGGGAGAACACGCATGCCAGCATGGGGGGGGGAACATGCATGCCAGCATGGGGGGGAGGATGACATGCATGCCAGCATGGGGGGGGTGACATGCATGCCAGCATGGGGGGGGTGACATGCATGCCAGCATGGGGGGGATGACATGCATGCCAGCATGGGGGGAAACATGCATGCCAGGATGGAGGAAACATGCATGGCAGGATGGAGGATACATGTATGGCAGGATGGAGGAAACATGCATGGCAGGATGGAGGAAACATGCATGGCAGGATGGAGGAAACATGCATGGCAGGATGGAGGAAACATGCATGCCAGGATGGAGGATACATGCATGCCAGGATGGAGGATACATTCATGCCAGGATGGGGGGAAACATGCATGGCAGGATGGAGGAAACATGCATGCCAGGATGGAGGAAAACATGCATGCCAGGATGGAGGATACATGCATGCCAGGATGGGGAAACATGCATGGCAGGATGGAGGAAACATGCATGGCAGGATGGAGGAAACATGCATGGCAGGATGGAGGAAACATGCATGGCAGGATGGAGGAAACATGCATGGCAGGATGGAGGATACATGCATGGCAGGATGGAGGATACATGCATGCCAGGATGGAGGAAACATGCATGCCAGGATGGAGGAAACATGCATGCCAGGATGGGGAAAACATGCATGCCAGGATGGAGGATACATGCATGGCAGGATGGAGGAAACATGCATGCCAGGATGGAGAAAACATGCATGGCAGGATGGAGGATACATGCATGGCAGGATGGAGGAAACATGCATGGCAGGATGGAGGAAACATGCATGGCAGGATGGAGGAAACATGCATGGCAGGATGGAGGAAACATGCATGGCAGGATGGAGGAAACATGCATGCCAGGATGGAGGAAACATGCATGCCAGGATGGAGGATACATTCATGCCAGGATGGGGGGAAACATGCATGGCAGGATGGAGGAAACATGCATGGCAGGATGGAGGAAACATGCATGGCAGGATAGAGGAAACATGCATGCCAGGATGGAGGAAAACATGCATGCCAGGATGGAGGAAAACATGCATGCCAGGATGGAGGATACATGCATGCCAGGATGGGGAAACATGCATGCCAGGATGGAGGAAACATGCCACGATAGGGTACATTTACCAGGAAGGGGTACATTTACCTGGATGGGGTAAATTAACCAGGATTGGGAACATTTACCAGGAATGGGGTACATGCCGGGATGGGGGAACATTTACAAGGATGGGCAATATGTCAGGATGGGGTACATTTACCAGCATGGGGGAACATGCCAGAATGGGTAACATTTACCAGGATGGAGGACATTTACCAGGATGGGGCCATGATGGGGACAAATATACCAGAATGTAGGAAATATATATCAGGATGGGGGACATGTTTACCAGGAAGTGACCGAGGAAGGGGGACAGAACTACACAATGAAAGGGGAGGGGAGCCACTCGTACGTCTTTATGGGATTTCAGGATGTTCAGACTTTGAAATGTAGATGTGGATTACAGGGTGACATCTGATTGCATTCCAGGCAAAATCTCTGTCTAATATGCTGCAATTTTTTTCCAGAAAGATCAATCCAACTGCTGTGTCTGGAAAGGGCAGGGGCTCAGCTTCAATGTGTGGTAAGCATGCATGAGCGTGATGCCCTCTGCTGAAGAGAAGAGAAGACGGCAAAGGTAAGATTAAAATCAATTCTTTACACAATAGTATTGGTTGGCACTTCGGAAAAAAAATTGGGTTTAGGGCTACAGTTTGGGCACTCGGCCTGTAAAAGGTTCGCCATGACTGGTATAGGATATACCAGTGTGACGACCTGATAGTCCAGGGGCGTCACATTGGCAACACAAGTTATTTAACAGAAACATTGTTTCTCAACATAATATCGATGTGACCAGTAATGAAAAGGGGCGAACAACCCATTTAAGTGCTTTGGGAGCTATAAAGCACTTACCAAGCCGCTGCCTAACTGGCTAGTTTTCTGCCCAGACACTGTTTCCTCTGGTTGATTGGCAGCTAATTGGCTAGTATACAAAACTAGTGAGCTGTCAGCCAGGCAGAGGACGGTGGGAGGAACATAGAGCCGGGGAGGCAGAGGACGGTGGGAGGAACATAGAGCCGGGGAGGCGGAGGCTTGGAAAGTGCTTTGACGCTCCCAGAGCACGGAAGCCTCATTTCCATTTGCAATAAAACAGTGATTTTTTTTCCAATCAGGAATCACCAGACTGCATAAATAAAGGTGTGGAATGGATGACATAATCTGTCAGAGAACAACATGACCATATACACAGTTTAGGGGAGGTGGATCAGATTCCCTATAAAGCCGCAGTTTTATGCGTTCACTATGTAGTCATCTTTCTAATATTTTTAAATGACAGATCTATGCAGTATTATAATGGTAGAAGAGGGGATTCTATTAGTAAATAACCAGGTAGATTTCACTTTAGGCACATAGGATAACTCCTCCAGGAAAAGTAGAAATGTGTCTGGCAGCCTGACATAACTATAGGAGGTGCAGACCATGCCCTGACCATAAGCAACATATGAAGGGATTTTTGCAATTTCACTATTTAAACTATATTTTTCACCTTTTTTATGTCCTACCATCCCCTAATAACTTTATAGTATTGCATGAATTATCCTATAATGAAGCTTTTTAATATTACATGTCTCCAGTACTTATGTGGCTAATTACTCTAATGACCGGAAAGAAACAAATGGCAGTTGCGGCTTTGATATAAGTATTCTGTACTATCCCCTGGTATTTTGTAGACTGTACATCAAACGCACCTTCCTGAAAAAATAGGACGAGCAGCCACAGCCCCTGTTTCAGCTGCTGTGCACAAAATGGTCTTATCAGACCGCACTTACCAAAGTCAGCTAGTTTGAGCTCCCCTAGGTAGCTGATGAGAAGATTCTGTGGCTTAAGGGTACCGTCACATTTTGGCGACGCTCCAGCGATCCCACCAGCGATCTGACCTGGTCAGGATCGCTGGTGCGTCGCTACATGGTCGCTGGAGAGCTGTCAATCAGGCAGATCTCACCAGCGACCAGCACCCAGCCACCAGCGACGCGTGGAAGCGATGCTGCGCTTGGTAACTAAGGTAAATATCGGGTAACCAAGCTTGGTTACCCAATATTTACCTTAGTTACCAGCACACACCGCTTAGCGCTGGCTCCCTGCACTCGTAGCCAGAGTACACATTGGGTTAACAAGCACAGCGCTTTGCTTATTTACCCGATGTGTACTCTGGCTACGTGAGCAGGGAGCCGGCGCTGGCAGCCTGAGAGCGGTAGACGCTGTAACCAAGGTAAATATCAGGTAACCAAGCTAAGCGCTTGCTTGGTTACCCAATATTTTCCTTTGTTACAGCGTCCGCAGAAGCCGGCTCCCTGCTTCCTGCACATTCAGATCGTTGCTCTCTCGCTGTCACACACAGCGATGTGTGCTTCACAGCGGGAGAGCAACGTCCAAAAAATGAACCAGCACTGTGTGTAACGAGCAGCGATTTCACAGCAGGGGCCAGATCACTGCTCAGTGTCACACACAGCGAGATCGCTGATGAGGTCACTGCTGCGTCACAATAACCGTGACTCAGCAGTGATCTCGGTATGTGAAAAGTACCCCTTAGGTCCCGATGTAGGATGTGCTGGTGACGGATATAGGCCAGACCTTGAAGCAAGTGGAACATGAAGAGCTACATGAGGAGATAACAAGTTTCAGATCAAAAGGAGATTCTCTTCACCTTGTACAGGATGACTTTTCCTATAGTTCTGTTTAGAATCAGTATCACATAAGATGGAAGAACCAGCTCTTAATTTACTGTATAGATCTATTCCATGATCAGTGCAGATATTTCAATGGAATAAGGGTTAATGTTACTGATCTGATTGCCCACAGTCTCCACATGCCCAACCGCCCCTCCCGCCCAGGGCCGCCACTAGCAATTTCAGGGCCCTATACTGGCAACATTTTCAGGCCCCCTTGAGACTCTAAACCTACAACTTCCCTAAAAGGGAGGGTCTCAATGAGAATGCAAAACCAAAAAAGATCCCAGTGATCAATTATACCAGTATATAAATAAAAGGAAGACCACTGGTAAGTAAGAGAGACCAAAGACAAATTATATGGTGAAATAGACAAAGTTTTTAATAAAAAAGTGTGCGTGACATAAGGACAGACAGTATAGGCGAACAAGATCATAAAGTCGCCAGACACAGAGATTGCACAAACATCACCAGCAGATGGAAAATCAGCTGCTAAACACGTGGGTCAAGTTAACACACAGGCAAGATAGCCAGAAGGAAGGAAGGAAAGGCAAAAATGAGTCAGGGGGTTAGATTACCCACAGGAGGCTTTCCTTAGAACAATGCCTATAGCATGTCATGTAAAACGTTTAAGGCAAGTTTACCTAGAGACATGTTGAAGCAGTTTAGCAGACAGGCTGGTGGTGATGGGCGGGGCCTCGACGCGCGTTTCACCGGGCGTGGCTTCGTCAGGAAGCTCCACATGCCCAACCTCCCCTCCCGCCCAGAACCGCCACTAGGAATTTCGGGGCCCTATACTGGCAAAATTTTCAGGCCCCCTTGAGACTCTGTCCAGGCTCCACCCCAGCCCCGCCTCCACCCCTCAAACCTTCCACAGTCCTGCCACCACTCTTTAAAAAACTATAATAAATATCTATATCTATATATTATGCACATACATATCACACACACCCTGCCCCTCCTATCTCACACAGCCTGTACACACACACACACACAGACACACACACAGGCTGCAGCACCCCCATGTTACACACAGCCTGTACACACACACACACACACGCTGCAGCATCCCCATGTTACACACAGCCTGTACACACACACACGCTGCAGCATCCCCATTTTACACACAGCCTGCATACACACACACACACAGGCTGCAGCACCCTCCATGTTACCCACAGCCTGTACACACACACACACAAACACGCTGCAGCACCCCCATGTTGCACACAGCCTGTACACACACACGCTGCAACACCCCCATGTTACACACAGCCTGTATACACACACACACACAGGCTGCAGCACCCCCATGTTACCCACAGCCTGTACACACACACGCTGCAGCACCCCATGTTACACACAGCCTGTACACACACACACACACACACATACACAGGCTGCAGCACCCCCATGTTACACACAGCCTGTACACACACACGCACACACGCTGCAGCACCCCCATGTTACACACAGCCTGTACACATACACACACACTCAGGCTGCAGCACCCCCATGTTACACACAGCCTGTACACACACACACACACACAGGCTGCAGCACCCCCATGTTACACACAGCCTGTACACACACACACACAAGCTGCAGCACCCCCATGTTACACACAGCCTGTGTACATACACACACAGGCTGCAGCACCCCCATGTTACACACAGCCTGTACACACACACACACAGGCTGCAGCACCCCCATGTTACACACAGCCTGTACACACACACACACACACACGCTGCAGCACCCCCATGTTACACACAGCCTGTACACACACACACACACAAGCTGCAGCACCCCCATGTTACACACAGCCTGTATACACACACACACACACAGGCTGCAGCACCCCCATGTTACACACAGCCTGTACACACACACACACATACACAGGCTGCAGCACCCTCATGTTACACAGCCTGTAGAGACACACACACACACACACACACACACACACATACACGCTGCAGCACCCCCATGTTACACACAGCCTGTACACACACACACTCACACACACGCTGCAGCACCCCCATGTTACACACAGCCTGTACACACACACACACACACACACGCTGCAGCACCCCCATGTTACACACAGCCTGTACACACACACACACACGCTGCAACACCCCCATGTTACACACAGCCTGTATACACACACACGCTGCAGCATCCCCATTTTACACACAGCCTGCATACACACACACACACAGGCTGCAGCACCCCCATGTTACCCACAGCCTGTACACACACACACCCACACACAAGCTGCAGCACCCCCATGTTACACACAGCCTGTACACACACACACCCACACACAGGCTGAAGCACCCCCTTGTTACCCACAGCCTGTACACACACACACACACACACACACACACACACACGCTGCAGCACCCCATGTTACACACAGCCTGTACACACACACACACACACACATACACAGGCTGCAGCACCCCCATGTTACACACAGCCTGTACACACACACGCACACACGCTGCAGCACCCCCATGTTACACACAGCCTGTACACATACACACACACTCAGGCTGCAGCACCCCCATGTTACACACAGCCTGTATACACACACACACACAGGCTGCAGCACCCCCATGTTACACACAGCCTGTACACACACACACACACAAGCTGCAGCACCCCCATGTTACACACAGCCTGTGTACATACACACACAGGCTGCAGCACCCCCATGTTACACACAGCCTGTACACACACAGGCTGCAGCACCCCCATGTTACACACAGCCTGTACACACACACACACACACACACACACGCTGCAGCACCCCCATGTTACACACAGCCTGTACACACACACACACAAGCTGCAGCACCCCCATGTTACACACAGCCTGTATACACACACACACACACACACAGGCTGCAGCACCCCCATGTTACACAGCCTGTAGAGACACACACACACACACACACACACACACATACACGCTGCAGCACCCCCATGTTACACACACACGCTGCAGCACCCCCATGTTACACACAGCCTGTACACACACACACACACACACACGCTGCAGCACCCCCATGTTACACACAGCCTGTACACACACACACACACACACACACACACACACGCTGCAGCACCCCCATGTTACACACAGCCTGTATACACACACACACACGTTGCAGCACCCCATGTTACACACAGCCTGTACACACACACACACACACATACACAGGCTGCAGCACCCCCATGTTACACAGCCAGTAGACACACACACACACGCTGCAGCACCCCCATGTTACACACAGCCTGTACACATACACACACACACTCAGGCTGCAGCACCCCCATGTTACCCACAGCCTGTACACACACACACAGGCTGCAGCACCCCCATGTTACACACAGCCTGTACACACACACACACACACAGACACGCTGCAGCACCCCCATGTTACACACAGCCTGTACACACAAACACACACAGGCTGCAGCACCCCCATGTTACACACAGCCTGTACACACACACACACACACACACGCTGTAGCACCCCATGTTACACACAGCCTGTACACACACACACACACATACACAGGCTGCAGCACCCCCATGTTACACAGCCTGTAGAGACACACACGCACACACACACGCTGTAGCACCCCCATGTTACACACAGCCTGTACACACACGCACACACGCTGCAGCACCCCCATGTTACACACAGCCTGTACACATACACACACACACTCAGGCTGCAGCACCCCCATGTTACACACAGCCTGTACACACACACACACACGCTGCAGCACCCCCATGTTACCCACAGCCTGTATACACACACACACACACGCTGCAGCACCCCATGTTACACACAGCCTGTACACACACACAGACACACAGAGGCTGCAGCACCCCCATGTTACACACAGCCTGTAGACATACACACACACACACACACACAGGCTGCAGCCTCCCCATGTTACACACGGCCTGTAGAGACACACACACACGCTGCAGCACCCCCATGTTACACACAGCCTGTACACACACACACGCTGCAGCACCCCCATGTTACACACAGCCTGTACACATACACACACACACTCAGGCTGCAGCACCCCCATGTTACACACAGCCTGTACACACACACTCACACACACGCTGCAGCACCCCCATGTTACACACAGCCTGTGTACATACACACACAGGCTGCAGCACCCCCATGTTACACACAGCCTGTACACACACACACACACGCACACACACAGGCTGCAGCACCCCCATGTTACACACAGCCTGTATACACACACACACACACTGCAGCACCCCATGTTACACACAGCCTGTACACACACACACACACACACAGGCTGCAGCACCCCCATGTTACACAGCCTGTACACACACACACGCTGCAGCACCCCCATGTTACACACAGCCTGTACACATACACACACACACTCAGGCTGCAGCACCCCCATGTTACACACAGCCTGTACACACACACACAGGCTGCAGCACCCCCATGTTACACACAGCCTGTAGAGACACACACGCTGCAGCACCCCCATGTTACACACAGCCTGCACACACACACAGACACACAGAGGCTGCAGCACCCCCATGTTACACACAGCCTGTAGACATACACACACACACACACACACAGGCTGCAGCCTCCCCATGTTACACACGGCCTGTAGAGACACACACACACGCTGCAGCACCCCCATGTTACACACAGCCTGTACACACACACACGCTGCAGCACCCCCATGTTACACACAGCCTGTACACATACACACACACACTCAGGCTGCAGCACCCCCATGTTACACACAGCCTGTACACACACACACACTCACACACACGCTGCAGCACCCCCATGTTACACACAGCCTGTGTACATACACACACAGGCTGCAGCACCCCCATGTTACACACAGCCTGTACACACACACACACACGCACACACACAGGCTGCAGCACCCCCATGTTACACACAGCCTGTATACACACACACACACACTGCAGCACCCCATGTTACACACAGCCTGTACACACACACACACACACACAGGCTGCAGCACCCCCATGTTACCCACAGGCTGTACACACACACACACACACACACACACACGCTGCAGCACCCCATGTTACACACAGCCTGTACACACACACACACACACACACACACATACACAGGCTGCAGCACCCCCATGTTACACACAGCCTGTACACATACACACACACACACACACTCAGGCTGCAGCACCCCCATGTTACCCACAGCCTGTACACACACACACAGGCTGCAGCACCCCCATATTACACACAGCCTGTACACACACACACCGACACGCTGCAGCACCCCCATGTTACACACAGCCTGTACACACACACACACACGCTGCAACACCCCCATGTTACACACAGCCTGTATACACACACACGCTGCAGCATCCCCATTTTACACACAGCCTGCATACACACACACACACAGGCTGCAGCACCCCCATGTTACCCACAGCCTGTACACACACACACCCACACACAAGCTGCAGCACCCCCATGTTACACACAGCCTGTACACACAAACACACACACACACAGGCTGCAGCACCCCCTTTTTACACACAGCCTGTACACACACACACACACGCTGTAGCACCCCATGTTACACACAGCCTGTACACACACACACACACACATACACAGGCTGCAGCACCCCCATGTTACACAGCCTGTAGAGACACACACACACACACACACACACGCTGTAGCACCCCCATTTTACACACAGCCTGTACACATACACACACACACTCAGGCTGCAGCACCCCCATGTTACACACAGCCTGTACACACACACACACACGCTGCAGCACCCCCATGTTACACACAGCCTGTACACACACACACAGACATACACACACACACACACAGGCTGCAGCACCCCCATGTTACCCACAGCCTGTATACACACACACACGCTGCAGCACCCCATGTTACACACAGCCTGTACACACACACACACACACACATACACAGGCTGCAGCACCCCCATGTTACACAGCCTGTACACACACACACACACGCTGCAGCACCCCCATGTTACACACAGCCTGTAGAGACACACGCTGCAGCACCCCCATGTTACACACAGCCTGTGTACATATACACACACACAGGCTGCAGCACCCCCATGTTACACACAGCCTGCACACACACACAGACACACAGAGGCTGCAGCACCCCCATGTTACACACAGCCTGCACACACACACACACGCTGCAGCACCCCCATGTTACACACAGCCTGTAGACATACACACACACACACACACACACACACACACACACAGGCTGCAGCCTCCCCATGTTACACACGGCCTGTAGAGACACACACACACACACACACAGGCTGCAGCACCCCCATGTTACACACAGCCTGTACACACACACACGCTGCAGCACCCCCATGTTACACACAGCCTGTACACACACACACTCACACACACGCTGCAGCACCCCCATGTTACACACAGCCTGTGTACATACACACACAGGCTGCAGCACCCCCATGTTACACACAGCCTGTACACACACACGCACACACACAGGCTGCAGCACCCCCATGTTACACACAGCCTGTATACACACACACACACACACACACACACGCTGCAGCACCCCATGTTACACACAGCCTGTACACACACACACACACACACACACGCTGCAGCACCCCCATGTTACACACAGCCTGTACACACACACACACACACACACGCTGCAGCACCCCCATGTTACACACAGCCTGTATACACACACACACACGTTGCAGCACCCCATGTTACACACAGCCTGTACACACACACACACACACACATACACAGGCTGCAGCACCCCCATGTTACACAGCCTGTACACACACACACACACACGCTGCAGCACCCCCATGTTACACACAGCCTGTACACATACACACACACACTCAGGCTGCAGCACCCCCATGTTACCCACAGCCTGTACACACACACACAGGCTGCAGCACCCCCATGTTACACACAGCCTGTACACACACACACACACAGACACGCTGCAGCACCCCCATGTTACACACAGCCTGTACACACAAACACACACACACACACAGGCTGCAGCACCCCCATGTTACACACAGCCTGTACACACACACACACACACACACACGCTGTAGCACCCCATGTTACACACAGCCTGTACACACACACATACATACACAGGCTGCAGCACCCCCATGTTACACAGCCTGTAGAGACACACACACACACACACACACACACACACACGCTGTAGCACCCCCATGTTACACACAGCCTGTACACACACACGCACACACGCTGCAGCACCCCCATGTTACACACAGCCTGTACACATACACACACACACACACGCTGCAGCACCCCCATGTTACACACAGCCTGTACACACACACACAGACATACACACACACACAGGCTGCAGCACCCCCATGTTACCCACAGCCTGTATACACACACACACACACACACACACACACACACACACACACGCTGCAGCACCCCATGTTACACACAGCCTGTACACACACACACACACATACACAGGCTGCAGCACCCCCATGTTACACAGCCTGTACACACACACACGCTGCAGCACCCCCATGTTACACACAGCCTGTACACATACACACACACACACACTCAGGCTGCAGCACCCCCATGTTACACACAGCCTGTACACACACACACAGGCTGCAGCACCCCCATGTTACACACAGCCTGTAGAGACACACACGCTGCAGCACCCCCATGTTACACACAGCCTGTGTACATATACACACACACAGGCTGCAGCACCCCCATGTTACACACAGCCTGCACACACACACAGACACACAGAGGCTGCAGCACCCCCATGTTACACACAGCCTGCACACACACACACACACACACACAGGCTGCAGCCTCCCCATGTTACACACGGCCTGTAGAGACACGCACACACGCTGCAGCACCCCCATGTTACACACAGCCTGTACACACACACACGCTGCAGCACCCCCATGTTACACACAGCCTGTACACATACACACACTCAGGCTGCAGCACCCCCATGTTACACACAGCCTGTACACACACACACTCACACACACGCTGCAGCACCCCCATGTTACACACAGCCTGTGTACATACACACACAGGCTGCAGCACCCCCATGTTACACACAGCCTGTACACACACACACACACACGCACACACGCTGCAGCACCCCATGTTACACACAGCCTGTACACACACACACACACAGGCTACAGCACCCCCATGTTACCCACAGGCTGTACACACACACACACACACACACACGCTGCAGCACCCCATGTTACACACAGCCTGTACACACACACACACACACACACACATACACAGGCTGCAGCACCCCCATGTTACACAGCCTGTACACACACATACACACGCTGCAGCACCCCCATGTTACACACAGCCTGTACACACACACACACACACACACTCAGGCTGCAGCACCCCCATGTTACCCACAGCCTGTACACACACACACACAGGCTGCAGCACCCCCATGTTACACACAGCCTGTACACACACACACACACACACACACACACACACACACACACACACACACACAGGCTGCAGCACCCCCATGTTACACACAGCCTGTACACACACACACACACACACACACACACACGCTGCAGCACCCCATGTTACACACAGCCTGTACACACACACACACACACACATACACAGGCTGCAGCACCCCCATGTTACACAGCCTGTAGAGACACACACACACACACACACACACACGCACGCTGCAGCACCCCCATGTTACACACAGCCTGTACACACACACACACACACACACACACACGCACGCTGCAGCACCCCCATGTTACACACAGCCTGTACACACACACACACACACACACACACACACACACACACGCTGCAGCACCCCCATGTTACACACAGCCTGTACACATACACACACACTCAGGCTACAGCACCCCCATGTTACACACAGCCTGTAGAGACACACACGCTGCAGCACCCCCATGTTTCACACAGCCTGTGTACATACACACACACACACACACAGGCTGCAGCACCCCCATGTTACACACAGCCTGCACACACACACACACACGCACGCTGCAGCACCCCCATGTTACACACAGCCTGTAGACACACACATACACACACACACACAGGCTGCAGCCTCCCCATGTTACACACGGCCTGTAGAGACACACACACACACACACACACGCTGCAGCACCCCCATGTTACACACAGCCTGTACACACACACACACACACACACACGCTGCAGCACCCCCATGTTACACACAGCCTGTACACACACACACACACTCAGGCTGCAGCACCCCTATGTTACACACAGCCTGTGTACATACACACACACACTCAGGCTGCAGCACCCCCATGTTACACACAGCCTGTGTACATACACACACACACACAGGCTGCAGCACCCCCATGTTACACACAGCCTGTACACAAACACACACACACACACACAGGCTGCAGCACCCCCATGTTACCCACAGCCTGTATATACACACACACACACACACACACGCTGCAGCACCCGCATGTTACACACAGCCTGTACACACACACACACACACGCTGCAGCACCCGCATGTTACACACAGCCTGTATACACACACACACAGGCTGCAGCACCCCCATGTTACCCACAGCCTGTACGCACACACACACACACACACACACACACACGCTGCAGCACCCCATGTTACACAGCCTGTAGAGACACACACACACACACACATACACGCTGCAGCACCCCCATGTTACACACAGCCTGTACACACACACGCACACACGCTGCAGCACCCCCATGTTACACACAGCCTGTACACATACACACACACACTCAGGCTGCAGCACCCCCATGTTACACACAACCTGTACACACACACACTCACACACACACTGCAGCACCCCCATGTTACACACAGCCTGTACACACACACACACACACACACACAGGCTGCAGCACCCCCATGTTACCCACAGCCTGTACACACACACACACACACAAGCTGCAGCACCCCCATGTTACACACAGCCTGTATACACACACACACAGGCTGCAGCACCCCCTTGTTACCCACAGCCTGTACACACACACACACACACACACACACACGCTGCAGCACCCCATGTTTCACACAGCCTGTACACACACACACATACACAGGCTGCAGCACCCCCATGTTACACAGCCTGTAGAGACACACACATACAGGCTGCAGCACCCCCATGTTACACACAGCCTGTACACACACACGCACACACGCTGCAGCACCCCCATGTTACACACAGCCTGTGTACATACACACACACAGGCTGCAGCACCCCCATGTTACACACAGCCTGTACACACACACACACACACACACACACAGGCTGCAGCACCCCCATGTTACCCACAGCCTGTACACACACACACACACACGCTGCAGCACCCGCATGTTACACACAGCCTGTACACACACACACAAGCTGCAGCACCCCTATGTTACACACAGCCTGAATACACACACACACACAGGCTGCAGCACCCCCATGTTACCCACAGCCTGTACGCACACACACACACACACACACACACGCTGCAGCACCCCATGTTACACACAGCCTGTACACACACACACATACACAAGCTGCAGCACCCCCATGTTACACACAGCCTGTACACACACACGCACACACGCTGCAGCACCCCCATGTTACACACAGCCTGTACACATACACACACACACTCAGGCTGCAGCACCATGTTACACACAACCTGTACACACACACACACACACACGCTGCAGCACCCCCATGTTACACACAGCCTGTACACACACAGGCTGCAGCACCCCCATGTTACCCACAGCCTGTACACACACACACACACACACACACAAGCTGCGGCACCCCCATGTTACACACAGCCTGTATACACACACACACACACAGGCTGCAGCACCCCCTTGTTACCCACAGCCTGTACACACACACACACACACACACACACGCTGCAGCACCCCCATGTTACACACAGCCTGTACACACACACGCACACACGCTGCAGCACCCCCATGTTACACACAGCCTGTACACACACACACACACACACATACACACACACTCAGGCTGCAGCACCCCCATGTTACACACAGCCTGTACACACACACACACACAGGCTGCAGCACCCCCATGTTACACACAGCCTGTACACACACACACAGAAGCTGCAGCACCCCCATGTTACACACAGCCTGTATACACACACACACACACACACACACACACTCACACACATGCTGCAGCACCCCCATGTTACACACAGCCTGTGTACATACACACACAGGCTGCAGCACCCCCATGTTACACACAGCCTGTACACACACACACACACAGGCTGCAGCACCCCCATGTTACACACAGCCTGTACACACACACACACACACACACATGCTGCAGCACCCCCATGTTACACACAGCGTGTACACACACACACAAGCTGCAGCACCCCCATGTTACACAGAGCCTGTACACACACACACACACACAGGCTGCAGCACCCCCATGTTACACACAGCCTGTACACACACACACACATACACAGGCTGCAGCACCCTCATGTTACACAGCCTGTAGAGACACACACACACACACACACACACACATACACGCTGCAGCACCCCCATGTTACACACAGCCTGTACACACACACACTCACACACACGCTGCAGCACCCCCATGTTACACACAGCCTGTACACACACACACACACACGCTGCAGCACCCCCATGTTACACACAGCCTATGTACATACACACACAGGCTGCAGCACCCCCATGTTACACACAGCCTGTACACACACACACACACACACACAGGCTGCAGCACCCCCATGTTACACACAGCCTGTATACACACACACACACACACACGCTGCAGCACCCCATGTTACACACAGCCTGTACACACACACACACAGGCTGCAGCACCCCCATGTTACCACAGCCTGTACACACACACACACACACACACGCTGCAGCACCCCATGTTACACAGCCTGTACACACACACACACACACATACACACGCTGCAGCACCCCCATGTTACACACAGCCTGTACACACACTCAGGCTGCAGCACCCCCTTGTTACCCACAGCCTGTATACACACACACACACACGCTGCAGCACCCCCTTGTTACCCACAGCCTGTATACACACACACACACGCTGCAGCACCCCCATGTTACACACAGCCTGTACACACACACAGACACACACACACACACACGCTGCAGCATCCCATGTCACACACAGCCTGTACACAAACACACACGCTGCAGCACCCCCATGTTACACACAGCCTGTACACATACACACACACACTCAGGCTGCAGCACCCCCATGTTACACACAGCCTGTACACACACACACTCACACACACGCTGCAGCACCCCCATGTTACACACAGCCTGTGTACATACACACACAGGCTGCAGCACCCCCATGTTACACACAGCCTGTACACACACACACACACACACACACACAGGCTGCAGCACCCCCATGTTACACACAGCCTGTATACACACACACACACACACACACGCTGCAGCACCCCATGTTACACACAGCCTGTACACACACACACACACACACACAGGCTGCAGCACCCCCATGTTACCCACAGCCTGTACACACACACACACACACACACACACACGCTGCAGCACCCCATGTTACACACAGCCTGTACACACACACACACACACACACATACACAGGCTGCAGCACCCCCATGTTACACAGCCTGTACACACACATACACACGCTGCAGCACCCCCATGTTACACACAGCCTGTACACATACACACACACACACTCAGGCTGCAGCACCCCCATGTTACCCACAGCCTGTACACACACACACAGGCTGCAGCACCCCCATGTTACACACAGCCTGTACACACACACACACACACACACACGCTGCAGCACCCAATGTTACACACAGCCTGTACACACACACACACACACACACACACACAGGCTGCAGCACCCCCATGTTACCCACAGCCTGTACACACACACACACACACTCAGGCTGCAGCACCCCCATGTTACACACAGCCTGTACACACACACACACACGCTGCAGCACCCAATGTTACACACAGCCTGTACACACACACACACACACACAGGCTGCAGCACCCCCATGTTACCCATAGCCTGTACACACACACACACACACACTCGGGCTGCAGCACCCCCATGTTACACACAGCCTGTGTACATACACACACACACACTCGGGCTGCAGCACCCCCATGTTACACACAGCCTGTGTACATACACACACACACACTCAGGCTGCAGCACCCCCATGTTACACACAGCCTGTGTACATACACACACACAGGCTGCAGCACCCCCATGTTACCCACAGCCTGTACACACACACACACACACACACTCAGGCTGCAGCACCCCCATGTTACACACAGCCTGTGTACATACACACACACACTCAGGCTGCAGCACCCCCATGTTACCCACAGCCTGTACACACACACACACGCTGCAGCACCCCATGTTACACACAGCCTGAACACACACACACACACACACACACACATACACAGGCTGCAGCACCCCCATGTTACACAGCCTGTACACACACATACACACGCTGCAGCACCCCCATGTTACACACAGCCTGTACACACACTCAGGCTGCAGCACCCCCATGTTACCCACAGCCTGTGCACACACACACAGGCTGCAGCACCCCCATGTTACACACAGCCTGTACACACACAGGCTGCAGCACCCCCATGTTACACACAGCCTGTACACACACACACACACGCTGCAGCACCCCCATGTTACACACAGCCTGTACACATACACACACGCTGCAGCACCCCCATGTTACACACAGCCTGTACACATACACACACACACTCAGGCTGCAGCACCCCCATGTTACACACAGCCTGTACACACACACACACTCACACACACGCTGCAGCACCCCCATGTTACACACAGCCTGTGTACATACACACACAGGCTGCAGCACCCCCATGTTACACACAGCCTGTACACACACACACAGGCTGCAGCACCCCCATGTTACACACAGCCTGTATACACACACACACGCTGCAGCACCCCATGTTACACACAGCCTGTACACACACACACACACACAGGCTGCAGCACCCCCATGTTACCCACAGCCTGTACACACACACACATACACAGGCTGCAGCACCCCCATGTTACACAGCCTGTACACACACATACACACGCTGCAGCACCCCCATGTTACACACAGCCTGTACACACACACACACACACACACGCTGCAGCACCCCATGTTACACACAGCCTGTACACACACACACACACACACGCTGCAGCACCCCATGTTACACACAGCCTGTACACACACACACATACACAGGCTGCAGCACCCCCATGTTACACAGCCTGTACACACACATACACACGCTGCAGCACCCCCATGTTACACACAGCCTGTACACATACACACACACACACTCAGGCTGCAGTACCCCCATGTTACCCACAGCCTGTACACACAAACACACACACACACACGCTGCAGCAACCCCATGTTACACACAGCCTGTACACACACACACACACACAGGCTGCAGCACCCCCATGTTACCCACAGCCTGTACACACACACACACACACACACACACACACACACTCAGGCTGCAGCACCCCCATGTTACACACAGCCTGTACACACACACACACACACACACACACACTCAGGCTGCAGCACCCCCATGTTACACACAGCCTGTACACACACACACACGCTGCAGCACCCCCATGTTACACACAGCCTGTGTACATACACACACAGGCTGCAGCACCCCCATGTTACACACAGCCTGTACACACACACACACACACACACAGGCTGCAGCACCCCCATGTTACACACAGCCTGTATACACACACACACGCTGCAGCACCCCATGTTACACACAGCCTGTACACACACACACACACACATACACAGGCTGCAGCACCCCCATGTTACACACAGCCTGTACACACACACACACACACACACACACACACACACACACAGGCTGCAGCACCCCCATGTTACCCACAGCCTGTACACACACACACACACGCTGCAGCACCCCATGTTACACACAGCCTGTACACACACACACACACACATACACAGGCTGCAGCACCCCCATGTTACACAGCCTGTACACACACATACACACGCTGCAGCACCCCCATGTTACACACAGCCTGTACACATACACACACACACACTCAGGCTGCAGTACCCCCATGTTACCCACAGCCTGTACACACAAACACACACGCTGCAGCACCCCATGTTACACACAGCCTGTACACACACACACACACACATACACAGGCTGCAGCACCCCCATGTTACACAGCCTGTACACACACATACACACGCTGCAGCACCCCCATGTTACACACAGCCTGTACACATACACACACACACACTCAGGCTGCAGTACCCCCATGTTACCCACAGCCTGTACACACAAACACACACACACACACACGCTGCAGCAACCCCATGTTACACACAGCCTGTACACACACACACACACACACACACACACACTCAGGCTGCAGCACCCCCATGTTACACACAGCCTGTACACACACACACACACACACACACACACACACACACACACACACACATATTACCTCATCTTGCATTTTCAGATGGTGCACAGCAGGAGAGGAGACACTGGGATCTGCACGGAGGCTGCAGAAGTTCCAGTCACTTTTCCTGTGCTGAGATCAGGCACATGATTAGTCAGCTGACATGGAAGGTCCTGAATTTACAGGTCCTTCACCTTCTCAGCTCCTGCAGCCTCCGTTTTGGTCCGGTACGTTTCCTGTCCTGCTCTGCAGAGCAGGAAGAGAGGTGGCAGCTCTCTATGAATGGCCCGGGCCCCCCTCATTGCCCTAATGTGACAGGAGTCACAGTAGTAATGCCCTGATGGTGGCCCTGCCCCCCCTTCCGGGGCCCCTGCCTTCTATACTTACGTGCTGCTGCTCCTGCAGCCTGGCCTGGGGTGACGCCGGGTCCGTCCTCTGCAGCGCGATGCTGCCAGCACCTGCACAGGAAGGAAGCAGTCATCGCTCTGCGACTGCCTCCTCCTGCAGTGTCGCTGCTTAGATGAGTCAGAGCGGCACTGACAGTGACAGCAGGCAGAGCAGGGAGATCGCTTTCCCTGCTTGCCGCTGCAGAGGGAATGGGATTGTCACTAATCATATCGATTTGGACTGAGAAAAAAAATAGCAGATGGGAGCTGCCTCATTGATTAACATGTGTCCGAGTGTAATGCGAGAATTTCTCGCATTGCACTACTGCGAGAAAATCGCAAGTGAGAAGCCGGCCTAAGCCTAAGTGTGATTTCAACTGTGCATTAATGGTTCCTTATATATATTGTATTGCTTAGTCAATATATTTTTCGGTTCACGTATAGAATCGCTTATGGATTGCCTGTATTAATTACCGTACTGTGGGTTTGCCTAGAGTGCAAGCAGAATTCGTCATTTTGTAGGGGTTGTAAGATTCAGGTTACACATCTTGGACCCTCTTGTATTCAGCATGGTGCTTTTGAAATGTTATTTATTGTGTGCCATTACTTTGTCTTTTAAATAATAAAATTTGTTCATTTTATTTATTCTGGTGATGACAATTTGTGCACATCTACCTTTTCTCCTTGTTGTACATGAAAAGACATATGGAGAATCAAAAGGGCAGAATGGACAAACATGGGGCAGAATGGACAAACGTGGGGGCAGAATGGACAAACGTGGGGGCAGAATGGACAAACGTGGGGGCAGAATGGACAACTGTGGGGGCAGAATGGACAACTGTGGGGACAGAATGGACAACTGTGGGGACAGAGTGGACAAACGTGGGGACAGAGTGGACAAACGTGGGGGCAGAATGGACAAACGTGGGGGCAGAATGGACAAACGTGGGGCAGAATGGACAAACGTGGGGGCAGAATGGACAAACGTGGGGGCAGAATGGACAAACGTGGGGGCAGAATGGACAAACGTGGGGGCAGAATGGACAAACATGGGGGCAGAATGGACAAACATGGGAGGATGATGAAACATATGGGGCAGAATGAAGAAGAATATGGGGAAGAATGAAGAAACATGGGCGCAGGTTGAAAAAAATGGGGGCAGGATGAAGAAACATGGAGCAGAATTAAGAAACATATGGGGGCAGCAGGAAGAAACATAGGAGGAAAAATAAAGAAACATGGCAGAATGAAGAAATATGGTGGCAGGAGGAAGAAACCTATGGGGCAGAATGAAGAAACATGGGGCAGGATGGAGAAACATGAGGGCGGGATGAATAAACATATGGAGGTAGAATGAAGAAAAATATGGGGAAGAATGGAGAAACATGAGGCAGAATGAAGAAGCATGGGGGTAGGTTTAAGAAACATTTGGGCAGGATGGAGAAACATCGAGGCAGGATGGAGAAACAGATGGGTGCAGAATGAAGAAACATGGAGGCGAGAGGAAGAAACATATGGGGCAGGATGAGAGAACATTTGGGGACCAAGAATAGAGACATATGGGGCCAGGATGTGGGACATTATTACTGTAGGGGCTAATTAAGGAATTGGAAGCGGTGCTCTAGATAACTGTGTTATTGTCTGCAGAGATGAGTCCTGGCTGGAAGAAGTGATAGCGGTCTGCGCTGGATGGAGAAGAAAAGTGAAAATGAATGACTTCAACTACAGACGTCCCTGGGAAGTCAGTGTGTTAGGGTACTTTTCCACTTGCGATTAGGAGCGTGTGAAGCATCGCACTGTACTCGCATGTAATCTGAGTGAAGTACGATGTACGCACAGACAGGCAGCGGAGCAGATGGGGAGAAAGTGCTCCCTCTTCTCCGCAGCTGTGATACGATCGCAATATCGCACCACAGTCGCATGACCCTCAGCTGACGCCCTGCAGCAGAGAGTCATTAGCATATTGCTTCCGATGGTTTCGCTTCGGAAGCTATGCGCAAGCGGAAAAATACCCTTACCTGTACACTTACACTATATACAGGGCTCCTGTGTATAATGTCACCAGTATTATCTGTATTACCTGTACACTGACATTTTACACTGTATACTATGTACAGAGCTCCTGTGTATAATGGCTCTTTTGGTACTTTTAGTATTGTAGTTTTTTTTTTTTTAATGATCAGTATTGTAGCATTAGGTCACTGTCACTATGTGGTGGTAATATGGGATCTGATCATGATGTGATGGTATTTGTCCCTTGTATGTGGTATTCTTCAGTCACTATGTGGTGGTAATATATGGTCTATTCATGGTGTGGCGTTATTTGGCCCTTGTATGTGATATTATTGGTCATTTTAATAAAAATGCATGTGACACTTGCCTGTAAAGAAAAATAAATAAAAATATACCTAAAAAGAGTATTGAATATTTTAAGAACATTTTAATAAGTTGGAGTACAGTAGGGCCTACCAAAAGAGTCCACCTTGTCATGGTGGCAGGCTGAAAAATGTTTTGGCCAAAACAAAAGCTGATGGCTGTGTCTGTGATATGGTGACCGATGGGAAATGTTAATGTGTAATTGGTGAGGACATGGTGCAGAAGTGGAGCTTTTCCAAGAGTAGGGAATGGGACTGTGGAAGGTTTGAGGCGGAGCTGGGGTGGAGGAGGAGCTGAGGTGGAGTCTCAAGGGGGCCTGAACATTTTGTCAGTATGGGGCTCTGAAATTCCTAGTGGCAGCTTTGTATACACTCATATGAAAGGCCTAATGATCAACTGGAGCGATGCCGTGAAAAGCTTGTGAGAGACAGTTCTGAACTGGTCCTATAGCACCCAGCCAGCTCTTCAAACTATCTTCTCTGAAACACCGTAGTGTATCAGAGAAAAACATACCTGGCTGCAAGTGTACAGTCAGTCTGATTTATGCTGCCTGTGGTTTGCCTGCATGACTTAAGTGACAGATTCTCTTTAAGATAAGCATTTTATAAGACAGCTGCAGCTTGTATTGAACAGTGAGAGATCTCACCAGGGAGGAGGGACACTGAGGAGTTATCAAGTGTCTAGGTAAAAGGAGATTCATCAGAAGGGAGAAGAGACACTGAGAAGTTAGGTGGGTGGAGATTGACGTTACGCCTTTCAGAAAGGATTATACAGCTATTCTGACATGGATTATCAAAGTATACTCCCCAGTCTCATTAGGTCTGGACTCTATAAAAGCAGATCTGTAACAGATTTCTTCATGCATTAACATTTACAGTGTATCTGTTGGCAAGTGTTTGCTCTGAAATCTTAGGACAGCATGATGTAGGGGTTTAAACACTGAGTTAAGCAATGTGTCCCTTATCAGACTGTGTGTTGTCTTTTTACTTACACTGAAGGTTTTATCATCAGGTGATTATTACTCTACCTGGACTACAGCTCATGTGATCCCTAGTCCGACCACGCCCCCCCTTAGATTACCAGCTCAATGTCAATATACAATCTACTCACAAAGCTGTGGTGTGGGTAAAGTTAGCTTTCTGAACTCTCCTACGTCTAAGAACTCTAATTGTGTCACAACTGCTGCATCCAATTTAAAAAATTATACACTGACAAGCAAAAGGGTAACAATGTATTGAAATTTTGATCTTCAGGCTCCACTCATCATCCACTACAGCTTGGAGCGTGAGACTACTCTCATTTTATAGACAATCATCTTGGCTATCTCATATACAGATTTGACTTGCAGCTATTTAGCATGATTAGTTATGCAGCTTCTTGTCATGTCACTGCATTGTTATTGTTTTGCTTTTGGTGGTGGAAAAATCTTTTTGTTCATGTATATGTCGCCGGCGAGGAGGGCGCTGCGCTCACCCACTGCTCGGGTCCGGCTCTGCTGCGGCCTGCTTGCTCGCTGCTCGGTGGCTCGAGCGGTGGGCCGGATCCGGGGCCTTGAGCGGCGCTCCTCGCCCGTGAGTGAAAAGGGGATTGGTTTTGGGGGTTTGAGTGTCCGTGACGCCACCCACGGTTGTGGTGTGGTTGTGACACCACCGCTGCTCTGGACGGGGATCCCGGGAGCGATGACTGGGAGCAGCTTGGATGTTGGTTCTCTCCTCCGTGGGTAGGGGGTTGGTTGTACCGGGGCCCAGTGAGGGTTAGGGATGGCAGGCGGGTTACGGGGCCTGGTGAGGTGCAGGGTCGCGGGGGCAGCGCTGTGCCGCACGGCACGGTAGTACTCACTCAGCCAATGATGGAGGCAAAGTCCTTGGTAAAACACACGGCTGGATGGACGGGGCCCACTGACGGCTGCGGTGGTTTCTGCTCCCGGTAGGTTGATGGTGACTGCCTTTCCCTGCACCTGTAGAATGTTTTGGTACTGATGGTTTCCCACCGGTAACCCGCTCCCCAGCTTGGATGGATGCTGAGGGAGCCCCTTTTGCCCGCAGGCTCTGGCCCTGGGAACTGTAGCCTTGGCGGTGACTGTGTTTCCCTTCACGGTTTGAGCTGTTGCCTCCAATGGGGTCTTGACTGCTGGGAAACCCCGGAGGTTCCCTTCACTAACGGATTTGACCGGTTTTACGGCAACTCCAAGCCTGGTCGGGGTCCGTAAGCCCTGCTGAATGGTGCTGGCTTCTCTTTGCTTTCCGATCTGGTACCGTCGGGCCACCGCCCGTCCACGGTCCTTACGGTTCGCTCCAATTAGCCTCTCCTGCAGACGGTCACCACCGTCTGCCAACCTTGCTGTACCGTCCGGGCCACACACCCGGACACGGTCAGTCAGTTGCTCCTCTACCACTCCACTCTCCAACTCTCCAAACTCAACTCTCAACTAAACTCCCTTCCTTTTCCTGCCTCCAGGACTGTGTACCCCTCGGTGGGTGGGGCCAACCGCCTGGCCCACCCCCTGGTGTGGACATCAGCCCCTGGAGGGAGGCAACAAGGATTTTGTTTGACTTCGGTGTGCCTAGCCGGGGTGTGGGGTGTGTTGGTATAGTTTCTGTGACGACCTGGCTTGCCCAGGGCGCCACATTCCCCCTTAGTAAAATGCAGACCGTCCGCGGGCTGCCCGTCCATCACAGGTTTTATTTTTGTTGAACTGAAAAAGATAAAAACAGTAACACATGCATTTTTCAATCTTCCCACATCGGGAGGCACATTCTTAAACGTTACTAAACGGTTGTCTTTATTACCGGTATGGCTTCCGCTCTTCTCCCACCCAAACAACCTGGCCCTGATGCTGCCCCTAAGCAAACGGGCAGCACTCCTTGACCCCAGTACAGCACCAGATTGCCCGAGCGGTTACGGTCTCTTTCAGGGGACCCGCGTCCATGGGGACTCCTGAACCCCCGGAGGATCGCCACCGGTTACTGTAGTGGCGGGCCTGGGCCATCCCTTTCTTCCAGGCCCATCCTCCCAAATCAGCCTCTCCGGAGGCGGTCACGGTATCAAGCCAACAAATATTTACATGCCACTAGTTTGTGGTTTCCCTGACAGTTCTCAGGCTTGTCCGTAGCAGTTTCTACGCAATGCTTACAAGAGGTCCCTCCGGGGACCAGTTGCTGGCAATGGTCGGTTCAATCAATGTTGCAAATCAGATGAACTTCTTCTATAAATTTACTTATCATTCAAAACTTTAATCTATACACTCAACACACAAAGTCCCCTTTAAAGAGTAATTTCCCTGTACCTAAGTGGGGGTCTACCTAGGTTGGGACGAGTGGACCTTCGGGGACCAGTGTCAGTGGCAGGCAATGGGACAGGGGGAACATCCAGTTCCTCCTCCCTGCCATCGTGTGGGGCAGTCGGAGGCGTAGGGGAGCTGGGTACAGGTGCATCCCTGGGCACGGGCTCATGGTCAATCATTTCCATCACTTCCTCATCCACTGGTTGTGGGAACAGTATCACTGGAAGAATCACCGCGCCGTTCTGCGCAGGCCAGTCTGCCGGGAAATCACCCATCATGGTATGGATCATCTCTTTTTTTTTCTCCGCCGGTTTGGGAACTGGAGCTTCAGCCGCTACCCTCAAGGCCAGTGGGCACCTCTTTAGAAGGTCCAGGGAAACCGTGGCCAGAGTCCCTCCTTGGTCACGGCTGATCTGGTAGGCCTTCCCATTCTCCCATCCCGTAGGCTGTACTACGTACGGGTTTTTTTCCCATTGATCATCTAGCTTGTGGGTCCTTCTTTTACGCTTCAGCACTACATCCCCAGGCTGGAAGGGACCGGCTGGCGCCTTCTTGTAGAAGCACTGCTCTTGTTGCTCCCGACTCCGGCACAAGTTCCTTTCAACATATTCCTGGACCTGGCGGTACTGTGTTCTCCACAGAGCGTCCCAGTCGGCTGTCGAAGGGAGTGCTTCTGGGGCTTCCAAGCCCATTTCTAAGTCCACTGGTAGCTGGCCGGGACGGGCCCTCATCAAGTAGGCTGGGGTGCATTTCGTAGAGCTGGAAAAGGGATGTTGTTATACATATCGACCAGGTCAGGTAGCTTCTCCGGCCACAGGTTCCGCTCTTCCAGCGGTAGCGTGTTGAGGAGGCCCAGGACCAAGTGGTTCATCTTTTCACACATACCATTGGTTTGGGCATGGTAAGGCGTGGTCCGGATTTTCTTGCAGCCGTACAACTGGCAGAATTCCTGGAATACCTCTGCTTCGAAGGCCGGGCCCTGGTCAGTAAGTACCCTCTCGGGGTACCCATGCGGCCGACAGAAATAAGCCTGGAACGCCTTAGCGGCAGTACGGCCGGTTCGGTCCTTAACTGGGACTACCACCATGAACCTGGAGTAGTGGTCTACAATGGTTAGAGCGTAGGTGTACCCACTTCGGCTGGGGGTGACCTTTACATGGTCGAGAGCAACCAACTCCAGCGGTTGATGCGTAATGATCGGGTGTAGGGGCGCCTTCTGGCTGGCCTCGTCCTTCCTTCTCAATGCGCAGGGGCCACATTCTCGGCACCAGGATTCCACAGATTCCCGCATTCCACTCCAATAAAACCGCTCTCTTAGCAACATCTCCAGCTTCTTCCACCCAAAGTGCCCAGCCCCATCATGGCATGCTTGCAGGACAGTGGGAACGTTAGCCTGGGGGATCACCAGCTGGCGAATCTTTTCGTGGGTCTTTGGATTAATCAGCTCACGATACAACTTCCCCTGGTGTAGGTACAGCCGGGTCCGTTCCCGCCACAGACGTTGGGCCTCGGCAGGGGCAGCAGGGTCTATCCCAGCAGAACCCTGTTCCACCAGGGTCTTGACCAAGCGGACAGCAGGTGCCTGGTCCTGAGCTTCTTGCCACTCATGGCTGGGCAGCGGGTCCAGGTTCACCCGTTGTTGATGGATATGCACCTTCTCAGTTAGCAGGCGGTGGAACGCAGGCAACTCGATTTCTTCGAGGTCGTCATCCTCCGGCCCCTCTTCTGGCAGGTGGGGCATCCGGGAGAGTGCATCGGCATTAACGTTGGTACGGCTGGCCCGGTATTTGATGGTGAAATCGTAGTTGGCTAACCTGGCCACCCACTGCTGCTCCAACGCGCTCAGCTTGGCTGTATCTAGATGGGTTAGGGGGTTATTGTCCGTGTAGGCGGTGAACTTGGCTGCTGCCAGGTAATGGCGGAACCGCTCGGTGATAGCCCACACCAGCGCTAAGAGTTCAAGCTTGAAGGAGCTGTAATTCTCAGGATTCCTCTCAGTCGGTCGAAGTTTTCGGCTCGCATAAGCAATCACCTTCTCCCTTCCGTCTTGGACCTGGGATAAAACAGCCCCCAAGCCCACATTGCTGGCATCGGTGTAGAGGATGAATGGGCGGCTGTAGTCGGGGTACGCTAGGATTTTCTCTCCGGTCAGAACCGCTTTCAGCTGGCGGAAGGATTCTTCATGTTTCTCTTCCCACACCAACGGGGCTCCTAAGGGTTTACCACCCTTCGTCTGTCCCACGAGGAGGTCTTGCATGGGGGCAGCCATTTTCGTGTACCCCTTGATGAAGCGGCGGTAATATCCCACCAGACCCAGAAACTGCCTTACTTCCCTCACTGTGGTTGGTCTTGGCCAGTCTTGGATGGCAGTGATCTTCTCGGGGTCGGGGGCGACACCTTCCGCACCCACCACATGCCCAAGGTACTGTACTCGGGGCTTCAGCAGATGGCACTTTGAGGGCTTCAACTTCATCCCATACTTGGCAAGGAACGCGAACAACTCGGACAGGTGCTCCAGGTGAGCTTCATATGTCTGTGAGTACACAATCACATCATCTAAGTACAGCAAGACGGTCTCGAAATTTAGCTGTCCCAGACAGCATTCCATCAGCCGCTGGAAGGTTCCGGGGGCGTTGCACAGCCCGAACGGCATACTGTTGAATTCACAGAGTCCCATAGGAGTGGTGAATTCAGTCTTCTCTCGGTCTTCAGGCGCCACGGCCACCTGCCAGTACCTGCTGGTGAGGTCAAGGGTAGAGAAGTAGTTCGCGGTTCTCAACGCGGCCAGGGACGCTTCAATACGGGGCAGAGGGTAAGCATCCTTATGCGTTATCTGGTTAATCTTCCGGCAATCCACACACATCCGCATGGTGCCGTCCTTCTTCTTAACCAGCACCAATGGGGCAGCCCAGGGACTACAGCTGTCCCTAATAACCCCTGCCTCCTTCATGTTCCTCAACATGTCTTTGGCGCATTGGTAGTGTGCAGGGGGAATATTCCTGTACCTCTCTTTAATAGGGGGGTGTTCCCCGGTGGGGATGTGGTGTTGGATCCCTTTAATCTGCCCAAAATCTAGAGGATGTTTGCTAAAAACTCGCTCATACTCCCGTACCACCCGGTATACCCCTTCTTTGTGATGTGTAGGGGTATCGTCAGTGCCTACGTGTAGCTCTCGGCACCACTCATCTAGCTCCCCTAGGGATGGGTGAGGACTGGCAGTAGGCGGTGAGCTCGGGGGAACGGCCTCGTGGATGGTGTGGGGATCTAGAGTGAGCAACTTGGCAAGGGTAGCGTATCGGGGAAGCCTAACCTCTTCTTCCCCACAGTTCAGCACCCTCACAGGCACTCTTCCTTTCTTGACGTCTACCACCCCTCGGGCGGCCATCACTGTGGGCCAGTGTTCAGAGGGCATGGGCTCTATCATGGTCCCGCCCTTTCGGCCGAACACCTCCGGCGGTCACAAGGCGCACCTCTACCAGACGGCAGAGCGGTAAGATCCTGTTCGTGACGCCAAGTTGTCGCGGGTGGGGAGGGCGCTGCGCTCACCCACTGCTCGGGTCCGGCTCTGCTGCTGCCTGCTTGCTCGCTGCTCGGTGGATCAAGCGGCGGGCCGGATCCGGGGCCTCGAGCGGCGCTCCTCGCCCGTGAGTGAAAAGGGGATTGGTTTTGGGGGTTTGAGTGTCCGTGACACCACCCACGGTTGTGGTGAGGTTGTGACACCACCACTGCTCTGGACAGGGATCCCGGGAGCGATGACTGGGAGCAGCTTGGATGCTGGTTCTCCCCTTTGTGGGTAGGGGGTTGGTTGTCCTGGGGCCCGGTGAGGGTTAGGGATGGCAGGCGGGTTACGGGGCCTGGTGAGGTGCAGGGTCGCGGGGGCAGCGCTGTGCCGCACGGCACTGTAGTACTCACTCAGCCAATGACGGAGGCAAAGTCCTTGGTAAAACACACGGCTGAATGGATGGGGCCCACTGACGGCTGCGGTGGTTTCTGCTCCCGGTAGGTTGATGGTGACTGCCTTTCCCTGCACCTGTAGAATGTTTTGGTACTGATGGCTTCCCACCGGTAACCCGCTCCCCAGCTTGGATGGATGCTGAGGGAGCCCCTTTTGCCCGCAGGCTCTGGCCCTGGGAACTGTAGCCTTGGTGGTGACTGTGTTTCCCTTCACGGTTTAAGCTGTTGCCTTCAATCGGGTCTTGACTGCTGGGAAACCCCGGAGGTTCCCTTCGCTAACGGATTTGACCGGTTTTACGGCGACTCCAAGCCTGGTTGGGGTCCGTAAGCCCTGCCGAATGGTGCTGGCTTCTCTTTGCTCTCCGATCCGGTACCGTTGGGCCACCGCCCATCCACGGTCCTTACGGTTCGCTCCAATTAGCCTCTCCTGCAGACGGTCACCACCGTCTGCCAACCTTGTTGTACCGTCCGGGCCACACACCCGGACACGGTCAGTCAGTTGCTCCTCTACCACTCCACTCTCCATCTCTCCAAACTCAACTCTCAACTAAACTCCCTTCCTTTTCCTGCCTCCAGTACTGTGTACCCCTCGGTGGGTGGGGCCAACCGCCTGGCCCACCCCCTGGTGTGGACATCAGCCCCTGGAGGGAGGCAACAAGGATTTTGTTTGACTTCGGTGTGCCTAGCCGGGGTGTGGGGTGTGTTGGTGTAGTTTCTATGACGACCTGGCTTGCCCAGGGCGCCACATATACTACAAATTACAACCTGTTCTCACATTCCCTAATATCTCAGTGTGTTATTAAGTTGATTCCCAAGTGAAAGGTCAAATCGAGGTGCAGCCATGAAGAAGAGTTCCCAAGAAGAAAGAAGGCGCATCATCCAGCTCACCGATAGCGATCTCACCACACAAAAAAATTCCCAAACTGCATTACGTGAGAGCTATGACAAGTAGAAGAATACGAAATGAAGTCTGTCTATCCATTAAAAAGCCGAGAGGTGGACGTCCAGGCAAAATATCAGAGTCAAGAAGTCACTCATCACAAGGTCTATCAGTCCTGTACATACAGTATGGCAGGACGGTTTGGCTGCATAATATGTCAGAGGTCACCAGGCAATAATGGGGAGCACTGGAACCGCGGCCTGTTAGTAGCTCTGCCGGACCTCAGCACTCCTCCCTGTCACTGCATGCTGACAACACCCAGAGGCTATGCTCCCAGACATCTTTAAAAAAAAAAAAAAACTCTCCTCATCATCCTCCTTTGCCAGTCTGCTCCACATCATACCCCCTCTCTCACATTCCGATTATCAGTCCCCTTCTATAACATACCGCTCCTCATCACCCCTTCCTCACAGCTCGCTCCCCGTCATCTCTCCTTTCTCAGACTGCACCCCATCATCTCTCCTCTCTCACAGAGCACTTCACATCATTCTCCCTCTCATCAACAGCTTCCTATCTCACCCCCCTTTCACAGACCACTGACCATCATCCTCCCTTTCTCACAGACCGCTCTTCATCATCCCCCTCTCTCACAGACTGCTCCCCATTATCCCCCCTCTCTTTAACAGACCGCTGCCCATCAACCCCCCGTCTCACAGACCGCCACCCCATCATCTCCCTTCTCACAGACCGCACCCCATCATCCCCCCTCTCACAGACCGCTCCCCATCATCCCCTCTCTCACAGACCGATCCCCATCATCCCCCTCTCTCACAGACCGCTCCCCATCTTCCCCCTCTCTCACAGATTGCTGCCCATCTTCCCTCTCTCTCACAGACCGCTCCCCATCATCCCTCCTCTCACAGACTGCTCCCCATCATTCCCCCTCTCACAGACCACTGATAATCATCCTCCCTTTCTCACAGACCGCTCCCCATCATCCCCCTCTCTCACAGACCGCTCCCCATCTTCCCCCTCTCTCACAGATTGCTCCCCATCTTCCCTCTCTCTCACAGACCGCTCCCCATCATCCCCCCTCTCACAGACTGCTCCCCATCATCCCCCTTCTCACAGACCACTGACAATCATCCTCCCTTTCTCACAGACCGCTCCTCATCATCCCCCTCTCTCACAGACTGCTCCATTATCCCCCCTCTCTTTAACAGACCGCTCCCCATCAACCCCCCGTCTCACAGACCGCTCCACATCATCCCCTCTCTCACAGACCGCACCCCATCATCCCCCCTCTCACAGACTGCACCCCATCATCCCCCCTCTCACAAACCGCACCCCATCATCCCCTCTCTCACAGACAGCTCCTCATCATCCCTCTCTCTCACAGATTGCTCCCCCTCATCTTCCCTGTTTCACACAGACCGCTCCCCATCATCCCCCCTCTCTAACACAAACCGCCCCCCATCATCCCCCTATCTCACATAGTCCACTCCCCATCATCCCCTCTCTCTCACACAAACTGCTCCCCATCATCCCCCTCTCTCACATAGTCTGCTCCCCATCATCCCCCCTCTCTCACATAGTCCACTCCCCATCATCCCCCCTCTCTCACAAACCGCTCCCCATCATTCCCCCTCTCACATAGTCTGCTCCCCATCATCCCCCTCTCTAACAGATTGCTCCCCATAATCCCCCCTCTCCCAGACTGCTCCCCATCATCCCCCCTCTCACAGACTGCTCCCCATCATCCCCCCACTCTCACAGACCGCTCCCCATCATCCCCCTTCTCACATAGCGCGCTCCCCATCATTCCCCTTCTCTCACAGACCGCTCCCCATCATCCCCACTCTCACACTCAGTCCGCTCCCCATCATCCCCCCTCTCTCACACAGACCACTCCCCATAATCCCCCTCCCCCCTCTCACACACAGCGATCTCCTCCTTTCAGTCCCGCACTCCCTTTCTCAGCAGCAGGTAGATGACAGAATGTGAAGGAATAAATAACACTGGACCCTCCAAAATGAAGATGACATTTCTCTTAGATTTTATTGTAAAGCAATCCAACATGGAGTGTAACGTGCTGTCCTGTGTTTGGACCTTCATCAGATACTATAAATACAATATACAGTCAATACAATAGGAAAAATGACGAAAATATATACTGCAAATCTCTGCAAAATATATACTAAGATAACACCTCCTGGCAGCATTGTCTAATAAGATTTATAGATGTCAAATATCACACATTGAATTTAAATAGATATTGGGAAATTTATATATACTGTAGATCGATATTATAAAAAAATAAGGAATGTTCACATGTGGCATCTTTTACTGCATTTTTTGGTGCATTTTTGCCATCACAAAGATGCACCTAAATGTATGCATTTCCTTCTCTCAGCAAAATTATGAGATTTCTATTTAGCTGGCCATATAGTGCATCTTTTTTTGGCTACATCTTGGCTGACGTTTTGAAGATGCAGCCAAGATGCAGCATGTCAATTCTTTTTGTGTCTTGTCCGTGCATTTCGGAAGGCTGGCAGATCAATCCCCCGCTGACTGGAGGTCAGTGGGGGATTGATCACTGGTATCTGGCTAGATACCGGTTCCCATAGAGTCAATGGGGACCAGAATAAAAATGCCAAGATAAAAGCCTCACAGGTGAGGGCTGGTATTTTCAGGCTGGGGAGACCCACGTTATTGGGAGCCCCCCAACCTAAAAAATCAGCCAGCAGCCGTCCGTAATTGCTGCATCCATTATATGCGACAGTCCCAGGACTTTATCTGGCTCATCCCGATTGCCCTGATACGGTGGTAGTAATAAGAAGTTAATGACAGCCCATAGCTGCCACTAAGTCCTAGATTAGTAATGACAGACGTCTACCCGAGCCACCATCCATTACTAATCTGTAAGTGAAATGAAATAAATACAAACATCGAAATAATGCTTTATTTGGAATAAAAGACAAAAAAGAATCCTCTGACACCACTTTATTAACCCCAATACAACTCTCCAGGTCTGACATAATCCACACGAGGTCCCACGATGCTTCCAGCTCTGATACATAACCGAAGCTCACAGCGAGCGCCATAGAACAGAACTGCCCGCTATGAAGTTCAGGTCGCAACTGAAGTGAGCTGCGTGCTCAGCGGTGATGTCCCTCAGATTAGCCATGGTCTCCACCTGGGACACAAATCACCTGAGTGAAGTCCCGCTGATTGCGCTGATCACTTCAGTCACTCAGGTGATTTGCGGTCACAGGTGGAGGACTCCAGCTGTGGCCACTGGTAACCCGAGTGACGTCACCGCTTATCGCTCGACTCACTCAGTTGCTGTGTGGAGCTCACAGCGGGCAGTCTTGTTCTATGGCCACTAGCTGTGATTGTCAAATGTAGCAGAGCTGGAAGCGTCGTAGGACCTCGTGTGGATTACGTCAGACTTGGAGGGGTGTTTGGGGGTGTTAATAAATTGGTGAAAGAGGGTGCTTTTTTGTCTTTTATTTCAAATAAAGGATTTTTTGGGGGGTTTGTGTTCATTTACTTTCACTTACAGATTAGTGATGGGGGGTGTCCCCATAGACGCCTGTCATCACTAAGCTAGTGCTTAATAGCAGCTGTGGGCTGTTATTAATTCCTTATCAGCCTGATTGCCACAGCACCAGGGCAATGGAAGAGTTGGACCCAGCACCAGAATTGGCGCATCTTTATAGATGTGCCACTTCTGGGGTGGCTACGGGCTGCTATTGTTAGGCTGGAAAGGGCCAAATAATGATGACCCTTCCCACCATAATCATATCAATCATCCCCCAATTGTCTGCTGTACCTTGGCTGGTTTAAAAAAAAATGGGGGGACTCCACGTTAATTAAATCAACTAATTAAAAAAAAGAGTGGGATCCCTTCAAGTTTTAATAACTAGCCAAGGTACAGCAGACAAATGAGGGTTGCAGCCTGCAGCTGCTGCTGTTCCTGTGCTGGATCTGAAAAATGGTGGGGACCCCACGTCATTTTTTTTTAACAATTTTTTAATAATTTTTTTTTTTAAAAACATCTGGCTAAGCCTAGCTATCCCTCTATAGAGCTATTCTGTTATTTCTTTCTGTCTATTCTATATGTTCTTTCTATTATCTATCTATTATCTATCTATTATCTATCTATTCTCTTTCTATCAATTACAGTATCCTATAATGTTTTGTTTCTCCTTTAAAAAACACATTTAAAAAAATGCGGCAACACTCCTCTCCCCCTCCTATATTCCCTTCTTTTTCTCTTCTCTTTTTCTGTTATGTATGGGTCTGTTTTATAAATAAAGAATTTAAAGAAAAAAATAAACGTGGCAAATCGTCATGCGTTTTTTGGGCCAAAAGAAAAATATGCAGTCAAGATTCATTTTAGAAAAAGGATGCCGTGTGTGAACATAGCCTTACAGATAAGATAACACTTCCTGGCAGCCTGGAAAAATATTTAATATATCTAATCTCATATCAGAGGCCAAAAAATTGGAGAATCGTCTTCATAGAGGAAAATGAAGCAACAGAAGGCAAGAATCACAGAGCAAACACCAAACAGATGGTGGATGATATCTACAGAGGAGGAACAGGAGCCGCGATCAGAGAATAGAACAGTGATGGCGAACCTATGGCACCCGTGCCACCAGGGGCACGCAGTGCCCATTCTGCTGGCATGTGTGCTGTCGCCTGATCCTGCCGCTTTGATCTGCTGGTGCGGTGGCGCCGGCAGATCAAAGCTGTGTTGGAGCAGAGGAGACATTTCTCCTCGCTCTGACACTCCTCCTCCCCCGGCTGCAGGTGTGTTGACTAGGAGATGGAGGAGCATCAGTGAGCGGCGCCGGCGTAATGACGTCTTCTGGCCGCGTGGGAACTGAGGACTCAGTGGCGCGCAGCGGTGGAGCGTGTACAGGAAGGTGAGTTGTGTGTTTGTTTTTTTTTATAACTCGTGTGCGGCTGTGCCAAGGTGGGGATGGGGGGGCCAGCGCCAGCTTGGGGTGGGGCAGAAACACACATGCCAACATGGGGGTGGGGGAGAAACACACATGCCAAACATTGGGTGGGGAGAAACACACATGCCAGCATGGGGGGGGGGAGAAACACACCTGCCAGCATGGGGTGGGGGAGAAACACACATGCCAGCATGGGGGGGGGGGAACACACATGCCAGCATGGGGTGGGGGAGAAACACACATGCCAGCATGGGGTGGGGAGAAAACACACATGCCAGCATGGGGTGGGGGAAAAAACACACATGCCAGCATGGGGTGGGGGAGAAACACACATGCCAGCATGGGGGGGGGAGAAACACACATGCCAGCATGGGGTGGGGGAGAAAACACACATGCCAACATGGGGGGGGGAAACACACATGCCAGCATGGGGGGGGGAACACACATGCCAGCATGGGGGGGGGGGAAACACACATGCCAGCATGGGGGGGGGAGAAACACACATGCCAGCATGGGCGGGGGGGAGAATCACACATGCCAGCATGGGGGGGGGGAAACACACATGCCAGCATGGGGGGGGGGGGGGGAGAATCACACATGCCAGCATTGGGGGGTGAAACACACATGCCAGCATGGGGGGGGGAGAATCACACATGCCAGCATGTGGGGGGAGAAACACACATGCCAGCATGGGGGGGGGGGAGAAACACATGCCAGCATGGGGGGAACACACATGCCAGCATGGGGGGAAACTTGCATGCCAGCATGGGGTGGGGAAGAAACATGCATGCCAGCATGGGGGGGGGGAAACACACATGCCAGCATGGGGGGGGAACACACATGCCAGCATGGGGGGGAAACATGCATGCCAGCATGGGGGGGACACACACATGCCAGCGTGGGGGGGGGGAAACATGCATGCCAGCATGGGGGGGACACACACATGCCAGCGTGGGGGGGGGGGGACACACATGCCAGCATGGGGGGGAAACATACATGCCAGGATGGGGAACATTGCATGCCAGGATGGAGGAAACATGCATGCCAGGATGGAGGAAACATGCATGCCAAGATGGAGGAAACATGCATGCCAGGATGGAGGAAACATGCATGCCAGGATGGGGAAAACATGCATGCCAGGATGGAGGAAACATGCATGACAGGATGGGGAAAACATGCATGGCAGGATGGGGAAACATACATGCCAGGATGGGGAAACATGCATGCCAGGATGGAGGAAACATACATGTCAGGATGGGCAAAACATACATGCCAAGATGGAGGAAACATACATGTCAGGACGGAGGAAACATGCCATGATAGGGTACATTTACCAGGAAGGGGAACATGCCAGGAAGGTGGACATTTACCAGGATATGGGTACATGCTAGGAAGGGGGACAGTTACCCGGATGGGGACACATTTACCAGGATTGGGAACATATACCAGGATGGAGGACATTTACCAGGAATGGGGTACATGCCGGGATGGGGGAACATTTACAAGGATGGGCAATATGTCAGGATGGGGTACATTTACCAGCATGGGGGAACATGCCAGAATGGGGTACATTTACCAGGATGGAGGAAATTTACCAGGATGAGGTGTATTTACCAGGATGGGGCCATGATGGGGACAAATATGCCAGAATGTAGGAAATATATATCAGGATGGGGGACATGTTTACCAAGAAGTGGCCCAGGAAGGGGGACATAACTACACAATGAAAGGGGAGGGGAGCAACTTGCACGTCTTTATGGGATTTCAAGATGTTTAGACTTTGAAATGTAGATGTGGATTACAGGGTGACATCTGATTGCATTCCAGGCTAAAATCTCTGTCTAATTTGTAGCAATTTTTTCCAGAAAGATCAACTGCTGTGTCTGGAAAGGGCTCAGCTTCAATTTGTGGTAAGCATGCATGAGCGTGATGCCCCGTGCTGAAGAGAAGACGGCAAAGGTAAGATTAAAATCAATTATTTACATAATAGGATTGGTTGGGACTTCGGAAAAAAAATTGGGTTTAGGGCTACAGTTTGGGCACTCGGCCTGTAAAAGGTTCGCCATGACTGGGATAGAATATAATCCTCCATATTATTCCTCCTCTGATCTGCTGGATGATGAACCTTCTGGAGCTGCCGTGCTATAGTAGTTATGGATCGGCTCCATACAGGGGCGCAACTATCGCGGTCACAGAAGTCTCCACTCCGACCGGGCCCGGGGGTGCAGCGGACCCTCGCGGCCCTAGCCCCTGATTCAGATAGATGTGTCGGACGCTGCGCATCCAGCTGAAATACATCGTAGCACAGAGAGCCGTCGGGTTCCTGAACTGCGATGTGCCGGCCGCTGATTAAAGGGAACCTGTCACCAGATATGGGGCCTATAAACTGCGGCCACCACCAGTGGGCTCTTATATACAGCATTCTAACATGCAGTATATAAGAGCCCAGGCCGCTGTGTAGAGCATAAAAACATTTTATAAAACTCACCTATACGGTTGTTGCGGAGCAGACGGGTCGGATGGACATCTCCGTTTTTCGGTACCGGCGCCTCCTCTTTTGGCTATCTTTATCCTCCGTCTTCTGAAGTTGGGTGCATGACGCATACTATGTCATCCACACTAGCCGACACTGGGGTCCTGTGCAGTCACACTTTGATCTGCCCTGAGCAAGGCAGATCAAAGTATTGTAGTGCGCATGCGCAGGACCTCAGTGCCGGCTATTGTGGATGACGCTGGGCGCATCATGCACCCAGGCTTGAGAAGAAGGTGGTCAAAGATGTTCGAAAGAGGAGGCAAAGGACCCGGAGAACGGAGCCACCCATTTGACCAGTGTGCACCGAAGCGACCTCCTAGGTGAGTATTATAAAGTGTTCTACACAGCGGCCTGCACTCTTATATACAGAATGTTAGAATACTGTATATAAGAGCCCAGTGGTAGTGGCCGCAGCTTATAGGCCCCAAATCTGGAGACAGGTTCCCTTTAAGGCCATGAATATTGCTCCCCACAAACACGATCCTGGGCATGGGGAGCAGAGAATATGCTGAGAGCTGCTGACGCTGATGTAAGTGGCCGCGCATCACAATGACGTCATGCGATGCGCCGCTTACACTCTGGTCAGTTCCCAGCGTCGCAGGAGGATACCGGGGGTGCGCAGGGTGGGTGAGTACCATGGCAACCAGTCGCACAGGGCCCCTTCCGGCAGACAGCAGATGGGGCGCCGCAGGGAGCAGCAGTTCACTGTCATTTGCTGCTCCTGCGGTGCACAGGCTCCAGCACAGGATGCCCTCCCCTCCTCTGTGTCCTGTCAGCTTCACTCTTCACCACAGAGAGGGGGGGAGGGGCGCCTGCACTGCTGCAGCCGGAGAAGCTGCTTCTAAAGACCCTCTGAGCTGCAGGAGGCCAAGAAGGAGGTGAGTATAATGTGATCATGTGTTATGTATAAGATATGTGTGTCCTGTGTAGTGTGCAATATGTAGCTCTGTCTTTCTGTGTATACTGTCTGTGTATACTGTCTGTATATACTGTCTGTATATACTGTCTGTCTGTATAATGTCTTTGTGTAGAATGTCTGTTTTTGTACTGTCTGTCTATGTAAACTGTCTGTGTATACTGTCTGTCTGTACATCTTATCTATCAATCCATTCTATCTGCCTGTTTGTACATCTCTCTATCTACAGTCATATGAAAAAGTTTGGGCACCCTATTAATGTTAACCTTTTTTCTTTATAACAATTTGGGTTTTTGCTATTTCAGTTTCATATGACTAATAACTGATGGACTGAGTAATATTTCTGGATTGAAATGAGGTTTATTGTACTAACAGAAAATGTGCAATCTGCATTTAAACAAAATTTGACAGGTGCAAAAGTATGGGCACCTCAACATAAAAGTGACATTAATATTTTGTAGATCCTCCTTTTGCAAAAATAACAGCCTCTAGTCGCTTCCTGTAGCTTTTAATGAGTTCCTGGATCCTGGATGAAGGTATTTTTGACCATTCCTGTTTACAAAACAATTCCAGTTCAGTTAAGTTTGATGGTCGCCGAGCATGGACAGCACGCTTCAAATCATCCCACAGATGTTCAATGATATTCAGGTCTGGGGACTGAGATGGCCATTCCAGATCATTGTAATTGTTCCTCTGCATGAATGCCTGAGTAGATTTGGAGCGGTGTTTTGGATCATTGTCTTGCTGAAATATCCATCCCCTGCGTAACTTCAACTTCGTCACTGATTCTTGCACATTATTGTCAAGAATCTGCTGATACTGAGTTGAATCCATGCGACCCTCAACTTTAACAAAATTCCCGGTGCCGGCATTGGCCACACAGCCCCAAAGCATGATGGAACCTCCACCAAAGTTTACTGTGGGTAGCAATTGCTTTTCTTGGAATGCCGTGTTTTTTTGCCTCCATGCATAACCCCTTTTTGTATGACCAAACAACTCAATCTTTGTTTCATCAGTCCACAGGACCTTCTTCCAAAATGTAACTGGCTTGTCCAAATGTGCTTTTACATACCTCAGGCGACTCTGTTTGTGGCGTGCTTGCAGAAACGGCTTCTTTCGCATCACTCTCCCATACAGCTTCTCCTTGTGCAAAGTGCGCTGTATTATTGACCGATGCATAGTGACACCATCTGCAACAAGATGATGCTGCAGGTCTTTGGAGGTGGTCTGTGTGGATTGTCCTTGACTGTTCTCACCATTCTACTTCTCTGCCTTTCTGATTTTTTTCTTGACCTGCCACTTCTGGGCTTAACAAGAACTGTACCTGTGTTCTTCCATTTCCTTACTATGTTCTTCACAGTGGAAACTGACAGTTTAAATCTCTGAGACAACTTTTTGTATCCTTCCCCTGAACAACTATGTTGAATAATCTTTGTTTTCAGATCATTTGAGAGTTGTTTTAAGGAGCCCATGATGCTACTCTTCATAGGAGATTCAAATAGGATAACAACTTGCAAGTGGCCACCTTAAATACCTTTTCTCATGATTGGATACACCTGCCTATGAAGTTCAAAGCTCAATGAGGTTACAAAACCAATTTAGTGCTTTAGTAAGTCAGTAAAAAGTAGTTAGGAGTGTTCAAATCAAGAAATTGATAAAGGTGCCCATACTTATGCACCTGTCAAATTATGTTTAAATGCGGGTTGCACATTTTCTGTTAGTACAATAAACCTAATTTCAATCCAGAAATATTACTGAGTCCATCATTTATTAGATATATGAAACTGAAATAGCTGTTGCAAAAACCCAAATTGTTCTAAAGAAAAAAGGTTAACATTAATAGGGGTGCCCAAACTTTTTCATATGATTGTATACATCCATCCTATCTAGCTATACAAAATTTCATATGCTACATTATGAAAGTGAACACAGACTACAATCGTTTATTTATTTTTTTTTTACTGTGAGCGGCGCGGTGGGGGGCTATATACCAGGATGAGTGGGCTATATGGCATGATGGGGGCTATATACCAGGATAGGTGACTATATACCAGGATGGGGGGCTATATAACACAATGGAGGGCTATATACCAGGATGGAGTGCTATATACCAGGATGGAGTGCTATATACCAGGATGGGAGCATATATATACCATGATGGGGCCATATATACCAAGATGGGCAATGATGGGGACATATATACCAGGATGGGCAATGATGGGGACATATATACCAGGGTGGGGCCATATATACCAGGCTATATCCATGATCCGGGTCTTACACCAGGATGGCGCCATGATGGGGACATATATACCAGGGTGGGGCCATATATACCAGGCTATATTCATGATCGGAATTATACACAACGATGGCGACATATACCAGGATGGGACCATATATACCAGGATATAGCCATGATGGGGTCATACACCAGGATGGGGCCATGATGTGGACATATTTACCAGGATGGGGGACATATTTGCCAAGAAGTGGCCCAAGATGGGGGGCCCAGGCTCAAACTTTGCATCGGGGCCCATAAGACTGCAGTTACACCACTGGCTCTATGGCGGAATGTCCGGAGCAGCGCACACTGCACGGAGACACTTCCTGCTCTAACCCCACCCATCACCAATATAGCCCCGCCCATCTCCTAAAGACTCCGCTCATGCCTTGCAATCTCCATGACAACCAATGTGGTGTTCAACAGGGGCAAGCTGCGCCAATGCAACCGGAATTTCAATCAGTGCGGACGTCTCCATATTCCTGAGGACGGTAAAGCGGCTGAGGGGCGGAGCTAGAGGCGATCTGAGCGAGGTCAGCGGGTGACAGGAGGCAGAGTGCGTGCAGCCAGGAGACTGCGCTGCGTGTGGCGCCCCAGCGGAGGCCGGTGGTGGAGGACGAGCCCCGGCCGCTGTATACAGTGTAGATGAGGGTATATATATATATATATATATATATATATATATATATACACATACAGGGGGCAGTGCGGTCCTAGAGGGGATATATTATATCATATATATTTTTGACCCTTAAGAGAAACTTGTAGAATTTATAGCATAATATAAAGAAATTACCAATCACTTATTAGGCCAAGACCCTGCTACCATGGTAACACAGCGGCATCTTCGAGGAGGGGGGCCCGAACAGTGTGGACCATAACAAACACCCCCAATGCCAGGAGCCCATTATTCTGTATGGAGGATTATGTGGGGCCCATTATTCTGTATAAATGACTATGTGGGACTCATTATTCTTTATGGATGATTATGCGTTACTCATTATTCGGTATGTAGGACCCTGTGGGACCCATTATTTTGTATGGAGGACCTTCTGGGGCCCATTATTCTTTAAGGGAGATTATGTGGGGCCCATTATTCTGTGTGGAGGACTGTGTGTGGCCCACCTATATGTTGCTATGAGAGATTGACTGCAGTATTTACATGGTTAATCAGCAGTGATCAGAGCTTGTGTCACAGGCGGAGGGGATGTGCTCGCCACGCTCGGGTCCGGGGCTTCTGTTGCTGCTGCTCGGTGGCTCGAGTGGTAGACTGGACCTGGGGACTCGAGCAGCGCTCCTCACCCGTGAGTGAAAAGGGGTGGTATGTTTAGGGAGATTGTTCGTGACGCCACTCACGGGACGTGGTGATGATGGCACCACTGCTGCTGGTAACGGGGATCCCGGGAGAGATGGTAGGGTGCAGCTGAGATGTTGTCCCCTCCGTGGGTAGGGGGTTGGTGATCCCGGTGCCCGGTGGTGTAATGGGGAGGCTGGATGGCTGGGGTGTAGGGTTGCAGGGTGCAGGGGCAGCGCGGTGCCGGATGGCTCTGGTGTACTCACTCAGATAGTCAATAACAGAATCTCTGGTAAACCAAACAGCTGGATGGACGGGTCCCGCAGCCGGCTGCAGTGTTGTTGTTGTGCTCTCCCCGGACGGCTAATGGTGGCTGTCTTTCCCTGCACCTGTTAGAAAGTTCTTGACTCCTGTGGTTGCCCACCGGTAGTCCGCTCCCCGGCGAATAGGTGCCGTAGGAGCCCGTTTTTCCCGCGGGCGCTGGCCCTTGGATCTCTAGCCTGTGGCGGTGGCTGTATATCCTCTCTGGGTGGACGGTTGCCTTCAATCGGGACTTGGTTGTTAGGGAACCCCAGGGGTTCCTGTCACATTCGGATTTGACTATTGACGGCGGCTCCAAGCCTGGTCGGGGTCCGATAGCCCTGCCTGTGTGCTTAGCTTCACTCCGTTCCCCGGTCCGGTACCGGCGGGCTGTCGCCCAACCCCGGTCCTTACGGCTCTGCGGAGTTCCATCAACTCCTGCAGACGGCCACCACCGTCTGCCAACCTTGCTGTCAGTGCCTGGGCTCCAACCCAGACACTTCAAGTGTTTTCTCCTCACACTTTCACCTCCAAAACTCAACTGACACTTTTCCCGCCTCCAGGCCTGTGAACTCCTCGGTGGGTGGGGCCAACCACCTGGCTCCGCCCCACCTGGTGTGGACATCAGACCCTGGAGGGAGGCAACAAGGGTTTTTGATTGGCTGTTGTAACTGCCTAGGGTGGGGGGTGGGGGTGTGTTGGTATGTGCATAACTGGCAGTCACCGCCCTGTATGGAATGACCGCCCCTCCTGAGCCCTCTCCCCCACACATTGCCCACATCTGCCACACAACTATGCTGCATTTCAGGAAAAGGTTAAAAAAAAGATCATTTGATTTTCTGTCGCTTTATTCTAAGAGTCTTAGACCATTTTTTATTTATCCTTTGACAAAGTGATATGAGATCTCGGCTTTTCCAGGAAGAAATGTAGATTTTATTGATACTATTTTGGGTACAGACAACATTTTTATGATTTTTTTATTCCATTTTTCTTCTGCATGAGATTTACTAAATGCAGCAATTCTTCAGTTATTTTTTTATTTCTTTTCACCATTTAATGGCAAAACCAATGGAATTGTACGTTTTTTTCTTTCCAGCGTTTATCATGCAGTGTAGTTATCACCTTCCGTTATGTAGGAGGCAACATTAACAAAACTAGAAGTATGGCTTTAATTATTATAAAAAAAATAGAAAAAATATCCAGCGGATCCCAGGCAAGGACAAAATAAAATTCACCTTTATTGCTCACATTAAAAGTACATTACAGATGGCATCCAGCAGAGAACAGGTTAAATCACCTAACGCGTTTCGACAGGAGAAAATGCTGTTAAGTCTTATTCATGGATTCATTATTATTATTATTATTATTATTATTTTTGATGCTGTTAATGTGCCGGATAAATCAGGTGATAGTTGTATATTCTGGGTTGCTGCTCTCAGTCATGTTTAGTTTAGTTTAGTTTTTTTTGGTTTGTTTATTTTTTTTCTTTAAATTAAAACAAGTTTTAATAGAAGAAAAAAATGTTTTTTGTGTTTTTATTTTTTATACATTCAAACATTTGTAGAAACAACCAATGGAAAACGGGGTGGAGGTAAGAGGGGTGAACAAGTGGAGCAACTGAGAAGGACCCCCTGACAGTCCCTAACACATAAGGGGCCATTTTTCTTTTCATGTCTCTTCTGTCAGTGGCAGATTCTCATCCTCCCGCCGGCGTCATAGATCCGGCACCAGGCGGTGATCAAGGACGGATTCCTGCAGCAGCGCTGCTATAGTCATTTGTATCAGTGGTCCATGAATATATATGTATAACGGGGGCACAATGCTGGTAACTCATGTATATTCTCAATGGAGCGGAAGGTGCACTGTGGTGAATTATATATTCATGGGCACAGTGTGGCGCATATTTGCATACAGTGGGCGGCATGTTTTATTCAAGTCGTTTATATTTGTAACATTTGTGTTTTTTCAGGAGAGCGGTGATCTGCTGAAAGGCGCAGAGCCGAAGACACCAGGACGGCAAACTCTGGAAAGACAAGGCATGGCTGGAAGTCATCATGAAGGACTGGACTAGGTAATGAAGAGAAGAAAGATGGCTGCTCCAGTGAGAGGAAAAAAGTACTGTCCCCGGTAAGTCACTGGATATATATATTTACTAGAAGGTGGCCCGATTCTACGCATCGGGTATTCTAGAATTTACGTATTGTGTAGTTAATGTATGATTTTTGTTATATATATAGATGTTGTTGTGTGTAGTTACGAAGTGTTTGTGTAGGGCGCTATACATGTTCTGGGTGTTGTCTGGGTGTGGCGGGGGGTGAGAGCGGTGTTGTTTGTGTGTTGCGTTGTGTGTGTAGCGTTGTTTGTGGAGCGCTGTGTGTCTGTAGTGTTGTGTGTGTGTGTTGCGCGGTTTGTGTGGGTGTGGGGTGTGTGTGTGTTTTGGGGAGGTATGTTTTGTGCAATGTGTGTGTGTTGCGTGGTATGTGCGTATATTTGTGTGTGCCGCGGTGTTTGTGTGTTGGGTGTTGTGTGTGTGCGGCGTTGTCTGTGTGTGTGGGTGTCTGTGTAGGGCAGTGTTTGTGGTTCCCAGTGTGTGTGTGGTGTGTTGTGCAGTGCGCGTGTGTGTTTTGAGGGGAGGTGTGCACCCCCCATCGTGCTCCATCCCCCATGCCGCGCACCCCCCATCGTGCTTCATCCCCCATGCTGCGCACCCCCCATCGTGCTCCATCCCCCATGCTGCGCACCCCCCATCGTGCTCCATCCCCCATGCTGCGCACCCCCCATCGTGCTCCATCCCCCATGCTGCGCACTCCCAAACGTGCTCCATCCCCCATGCTGTGCACTCCCCATCGTGCTCCATCCCCCATGCTGCGCACTCCCCATCGTGCTCCGTCCCCCATGCTGCGCACTCCCCATCGTGCTCCGTCCCCCATGCTGCGCACTCCCCATCGTGCTCCATCCCCCATGCTGCGCACTCCCCATCGTGCTCCATCCCCCATGCTGCGCACTCCCCATCGTGCTCCATCCCCCATGCTGCGCACTCCCCATCGTGCTCCATCCCCCATGCTGCGCACTCCCCATCGTGCTCCATCCCCCATGCTGCGCACTCCCCATCGTGCTCCATCCCCCATGCTGCGCACTCCCCATCGTGCTCCATCCCCCATGCTGCGCACTCCCCATCGTGCTCCATCCCCCATGCTGCACACTCCCCATCGTGCTCCATCCCCCATGCTGCACACTCCCCATCGTGCTCCATCCCCCATGCTGCGCACTCCCCATCGTGCTCCATCTCCAATGCTGCGCACTCCCCATCGTGCTCCATCCCCCATGCTGCGCACTCCCCATCGTGCTCCATCCCCCATGCTGCGCACTCCCCATCGTGCTCCATCCCCCATGCTGCGCACTCCCCATCGTGCTCCATCCCCCATGCTGCGCACTCCCCATCGTGCTCCATCCCCCATGCTGCGCACTCCCCATCGTGCTCCGTCCCCCATGCTGCGCACTCCCTATCGTGCTCCATCCCCCATGCTGCGCACCCCCCATCGTGCTTCATCCCCCATGCTGCGCACCCCCCATCGTGCTCCATCCCCCATGCTGCGCACCCCCCATCGTGCTCCATCCCCCATGCTGCGCACCCCCCATCGTGCTCCATCCCCCATGCTGCGCACCCCCCATCGTGCTCCATCCCCCATGCTGCGCACTCCCAAACGTGCTCCATCCCCCATGCTGCGCACTCCCCATCGTGCTCCATCCCCCATGCTGCGCACTCCCCATCGTGCTCCATCCCCCATGCTGCGCACTCCCCATCGTGCTCCGTCCCCCATGCTGCGCACCCCCCATCGTGCTCCATCCCCCATGCTGCGCACCCCCCATCGTGCTCCATCCACCATGCTGCGCACCCCCCATCGTGCTCCATCCCCCATGCTGCGCACTCCCAAACGTGCTCCATCCCCCATGCTGCGCACTCCCCATCGTGCTCCATCCCCCATGCTGCGCACTCCCCATCGTGCTCCATCCCCCATGCTGCGCACTCCCCATCGTGCTCCGTCCCCCATGCTGCGCACTCCCTATCGTGCTCCATCCCCCATGCTGCGCACTCCCCATCGTGCTCCATTCCCCATGCTGCGCACTCCCCATCGTGCTCCATCCCCCATGCTGCGCACTCCCCATCGTGCTCCATCCCCCATGCTGCGCACTCCCCATCGTGCTCCATCCCCCATGCTGCGCACTCCCCATCGTGCTCCATCCCCCATGCTGCGCACTCCCCATCGTGCTCCATCCCCCATGCTGCGCACTCCCCATCGTGCTCCATCCCCCATGCTGCGCACTCCCCATCGTGCTCCATCCCCCATGCTGCGCACTCCCCATCGTGCTCCATCCCCCATGCTGCGCACTCCCCATCGTGCTCCATCCCCCATGCTGCGCACTCCCCATCGTGCTCCATCCTCCATGCTGTGCACTCCCCATCGTGCTCCATCCCCCATGCTGCGCACTCCCCATCGTGCACCGGTGGGAAGCCATTGGGACCATAACACAACACAGGTGCAGGGAAAGGCAGTCACCATCAACCTGCCGGGAGGAGAAACACCGCAGCCGTCTGTGGGACCCGTCCATCCAGCCGTTTGTTTGACCAGAGACTGCGTGTGAATTACTGGCTGAGTGAGTACCACCGTGCCGTGCGGCACAGCGCTGCCCCCGCAACCGTGCACCTCACCAGGCCCCGTAACCCGCCTGCCATCCCTAACCGTCACCGGGCCCCGGGACAACCAACCCCCCTACCCACGGAGGGGAGAACCAACATCCAAGCTGCTCCCAGTCATCGCTCCCGGGATCCCCATCCAGAGCAGCGGTGGTGTCACAACCTCACCACAACCGTGGGCGGCGTCACGGACAATAAATCCCCAAAACCAATCCCCTTTTCACTCACGGGCGAGGAGCGCCGCTCGAGGCCCCGGATCCGGCGCGTTGTTCGAGCCACCGAGCAGCGAGCAAGCAAGCCGCAGCAGCAGCGCCGGACTCGAGCAGTGGGTGAGCGCTGCGCCCTCCCCGCCCGCGACAGATAAAATAAAATTCACCTTTATTACTCACATTAAAAGTACATTACAGATGGCATCCAGCAGAGAACAGGTTAAATCACCTAACGCGTTTCGACAGGAGAAAATGCTGTTAAGTCTTATTCATGGATTCATTATTATTATTTTTTTTTTTTTTTTTATGCTGTTAATGTGCCAGATAAATCAGGTGATAGTTGTATATTCTGGGTTGCTGCTCTCAGTCATGTTTAGTTTAGTTTAGTTTAGTTTTTTTTGGTTTGTTTATTTTTTTTCTTTAAATTAAAACAAGTTTTAATAGAAGAAAAAAATGTTTTTTGTGTTTTTATTTATTATACATTCAAACATCGTGTAGAAACAACCAATGGAAAACAGGGTTGAGGTAAGAAGGGTGAACAAGTAGAGCAACTGAGAAGGACCCCCTGACAGTCCCTAACACATAAGGGGCCATTTTTCTTTTCATGTCTCTTCTGTCAGTGGCAGATTTTCATCCTCCCGCCGGCGTCATAGATCTGGCACCAGGCGGTGATCAAGGACGGATTCCTGCAGCAGCGCTGCTATAGTCATTTGTATCAGTGGCCCATGAATATATAATGTATAACGCGGGCACAATGCTGGTAACTCATGTATATTCTCAATGGAGCGGAAGGTGCACTGTGGTGGATTATATATTCATAGGCACAGTGTGGCGTATATTTGCATACAGTGAGCGGCATGTTTTATTCAAGTCGCTTATATATGTAACATTTGTGTTTTTTCAGGAGAGCGGTGATCTGCTGAAAGGCGCAGAGCCGAAGACACCAGGACGGCAAACTCTGGAAAGACAAGGCATGGCTGGAAGTCATCATGTAGGACTGGACTAGGTAATGAAGAGAAGAAAGATGGCTGCTCCAGTGAGAGGAAAAAAGTACTGTCCCCGGTAAGTCACTGGATATATATATTTATTTGGCCTCTGACTACCTCTGATCAGTCCTGTGGTCCCTGTACGGTAAATCAGAAGCAATCACCGGTGTCTGTGGAGCTTGAGACCTTTTTCCTTTGCGCTTACTTGTGGATCCCCGTTACTTGAAGCACTTTGGGGACCCCGGTGTTCTTGTAAAGCGTCCCGTCCCGTATGCATGTGGCATGGATTCTCGCCGTGGGGCCTGACAACAATCCTTTCCCCGGATGCTATGTGTCACTGTGCTCCGGGAAAATGGGTGGTGAGTAGAGCTGATCGAATGCCCGAAAAACCGGGGCCGGCGGATCACTGACAGACTTAAAAATAAGTCTGATCCGCTCCGGAATCCAGTGCCTATATAAGTCAATGGGGACCGGAATCCAAAGATTAAAAACTTTTGTGGAGGGGATGGGGGTAGGAGCGCTCGTGGTATACTCACTGACATGGCGGCACACTTCTTCCGGGTCACGTTTTTCTCTTCCGGAGCCAACAATTCAATATTCATTGTTTTGCCCGCCCACCGGCGCGTGTCATTGGTTGCAGTTAGACACGCCCCCACCCTGAGTGGCAGCGTGACAGTTGACTGCAACCAATCACAGGCGGCAGGAAGGCCGGTGGGAGGGGAAAGCAGTGTATCCGTCGCAAGTGTGACTCCAGCTTTTTTTTTTTTTTTTTTTACGTAAATAAATAATTAAAAAACCCGACGTGTGGTCCCCCCTAATTTTCATCCCCAGCCATGGTAATGCCGGCTGGGGGCTGGTATTTCAGCCCGCAGCCGCTCGGTATTGCCGCATCTATTAGATGTGGCAATCCCGGTACATTACCAGCTCTTCCCGGAGGCGTGATGCGGTGCCAGTTGGGGTAATAAGTTTGTGATCGCATGGGCGTCTGTGAGATACCGGCATCAAAAACCTGTAAATGAATGTAAATAAACACACAGAGAAAAATCCTTTATTTAGAATAAAGTACAAACGCCCCCTCGTTCACCACTTTATTACCCAACACCTTGCAGCTCCGGCGTAATCCACATGTCTCACGGAGACACATCCGGCTCTGCTACATGTCACAGCTAACAGCCGTAAATCACGGCTGCCAGCTCTGAGTGTAGACACTGACTGAGCAGAGGCTATGACAGGCTGGGCGGTGACATTCTCTCCCCCGCAGCTCCAGCCCATCCCCTCCTCAGTGCCGGCCCACCCCCCGCAGTAGCAGGGGCACTCGCATGACACTCGGCTCTGCTGTACTGCCAGCGTGACCCGTGTGTCATGCGATGGGATCGCAGCGGTGCATGCGGAGACAGACAGTGGAGGAGATGGGGAGAAAGTGCTCCCCCTATCTTCTCCACTCCTGTGATGCGATTGCAAGATCGCATCACAGTCGCATGACCCTCGGCTGACACCCGCAGCAGAGGGTCATTTGCATATCGCTTCCGATGCTATCACATCGGAAGCGGTACGCAAGTGTACAAGAGCCCTCAGAAGTGTGTGCGAGTGATGATATGTCAGACTCGTGCAGGTCTGACATGACATCACATGGCACAGTCTGCCACGGTCTGAACATGAGCATGTGTCGCGGGTGGAGGGGACGTGCTCGCCACTCTCGGGTCCGGGGCTTCTGCTGCTGCTGCTCGGTGGCTCGAGCAGTGGACCGGACCCGGGGACTCGAGCAGCGCTCCTCACCCGTGAGTAAAAAGAAGTGGTATGTTTAAGGAGATTGTTCGTGACGCCACCCACGGGACGTGGTGATGATGGCACCACCGCTGCTGGTAACGGGGATCCCGGGAGAGATGGTAGGGTGCAGCTAGGATGTTGTCCCCTCCGTGGGTAGGGGGTTGGTGATCCCGGGGCCCGGTGGTGTAACGGGGAGGCCGGATGGCTGGGGTGCAGGGACGTTGGTCGTTGGTAAACCAAAAACGGCCGGATGGACGGGTCCCGCAGCCGGCTGCAGTGTTGTTGTTGTGCTCTCCCTGGACAGCTGATGGTGGCTGTCTTTCCCTGCACCTTGGAAAATGTTCTTGACTCCTGTGGTTGCCCACCGGTAGTCCACTCCCCGGCGGATAGATGCCGTAGGAGCCCGTTTTGCCCGCAGGTGCTGGCCCTTGGATCTCTAGCCTGTGGCGGTGGCTGTATATCCTCTCTGGATGGACTGTTGCCTTCAATCGGGACTTGGTTGTTGGGAAACCCCTGGGGTTCCTGTCACATTTGGATTTGACTATTGACGGCGGCTCCATGCCTGGTCGGGGTCCGATGGCCCTGCCTGTGTGCTTAGCTTCACTCCGTTCCCCGGTCCGGTACCGGAGGGCCGACACCCGACCCCGGTCCTTACGGCTCTGCGGAGTTCCACCAACCCCTGCAGACGGCCACCACCGTCTGCCAACCTTGCTGTCAGTGCCTGGGCTCCGACCCAGACACTTGCAGTGTTTTCTCCTCACACTCTCCACTCCTGAACTGAACTCTAAACTGCCACTGCTTTTCCCGCCTCCAGGCCTGTGAACTCCTCGGTGGGTCGGGCCAACTGCCTGGCTCCGCCCCACCTGGTCTGGACATCAGACCTTGGAGGGAGGCAACAAGGATTTTTGGTTGGCTGGTGTAACTGCCTAGGGTGGGGGGTGTGTATGTTGGTATGTATGTGACTACCTGGCTAGTCCAGGGTGTCACACATGCATGTACCTAGAAACACATGCACGCTCCTGTCAGAAGTGTGTGCGGGTGATGCAATTTCAGACTCGTGCGGGTCTGACATGACATCACACGGCACAGCCTGCCACTGTCTGAACATGAGCCTGCATGTACCTAGAAATACATGCATACTCCTGTCAGAAGTGTGTGCGGGTGATGATATGTCAGACTCGCGCGGGTCTGACATGATATCACATGGCACAGCCTGCCACTGTCTGAACATGAGCGTGCATGTACCTAGAAACACATGCGCGCTCCTGTCAGATGTGTGTGCGGCTGTGCTGCGATGTCAGACTTGTGGGAGTCCCTTGCAAGTGTGACTGCTGCCTAAAGCCTGCTTTACACGGGACGACCGGTTGTGCGATTTCACAATCGATCGTACTCGCCCCCGTTGTTTTTGCGTCATGGGAAAATCGTGTGGCGCACAAACTCGTTTAATCCCCGTCACACGTACTTACCTTCTGGACGACCTCGCTGTGGGCGACGAACGTCCACTTCCTGAAGTGGGAGGGACGTTCGGCGTCACAGCGACGTCACACAGCCGCCAGCCAATAGAAGCGGAGGGGCGGAGATGAGCGGGACGTAAACATCCCGCCCACCTCTTTCCTTCCGCATAGCCGGCGGGTGCCGTGGGACGGAGGTAAGCTGCTGTTCATCGTTCCCGGGGTGTCACACGGAGAGGCAAGGCGCTACCCCGGGAATGATGAGCAACCGGCGCCATTTTAATTAAACGAGATTATGAAACCGAGTGACGAGTACACGACTCACAATTTGTGAGCGATACTGCGTTGCTCGGAGGTGTCACACAGCCCGACGTCGCAAGCGATGCCGGATGTGCGTCACAAAAAACATGACGATAGATCGTCTCATGTAAAGCACCCTTTAGATAAACCGCATGCGTTTTTTTTTAATTTGAATAAATATTTAGAAAACAAAACGACGCACGTTCCCCCCAATTTTTATCCCCAGCCATGATAACGCCGGCTGGGGACTGGTATATTCTCAGCCCGCAGCCGCCCGGTATTGCTGCATCTATTAGATGTGACCATTCCGGGGCGATATCGGCTCATCTTGATTGCCCTGGTGCGCTGGCAATCAAGGTAATAGCAGGGGTTAATAACAGCGTACGGCTGCTACTAAACCCTAGGTTTGTGATCGCATGGGCGTCTGTGAGACACCCGCATCACAAACCTGTAAATTACAGTAAATAATCAAGACACAGAGAAATCCTTTATTTGGAATAAATTACACACGCAGCCTCCTCCTTCACCACTTTATTACTCCAACACCCTGCAGCTCCGGCATAATCCACACGAGATCCAGCGAAGACACATCCAGCTCTGCTACATGTCAGAGCGAGCAGCCATAGAGCACGGCTGCCCGCTCTGAGTGAAGCCTATTACTAAGCCGTGATAAGTGATGACTGCACGACAGAGCTGTCATATGCTGGGGGTGCGTCAGCCAGGAACCAATCACAGCTGAGAGGATGGCCGGTGGGCGGGGAAAACAAGTAAAGCTGTGTGACTGCGTGCACAGCACAGGAAGTGAAAGCGCGACCCGGAAGCAGTGTGCCGCCATGACACCGAGTCTCGGTAAGTTTGAAACGCTCATTTGTTTATTGTTTTTTCATTTTTATTAATTGCCGATTCCGGATCGTGCAGCTGGAATCCCGCGTCTGGGTCCGGCCTGCAGATAGCGCTGAAACCGCGCTTATCCAGACGTTTACAGTCAGAGTCCGCTCAGCACTACTCTTTAGGTTTCTAAAACCACCAAGTGACCCATCCATTCTTCTGGTGTTTTCCACTCGGAAAATGCTCTGTACTTTACAATACAGATCAATGGGAAGGCTCGGCACATGCCCGGACATCTTTTGTTGTGTTTTACCATCGCTTTTTCTTAAGAAACTGAGCAGAATCTTACCAAAATCCCCTCATACTCTCAAAACAAAGTTCTGAAGATTTTTTAAGCTTTCACATAGCCATGAAACTTGTTTTGGATTGTTAAATGTGTACAAGTTCAGAACCACCATCAGCACATGAATGCAGCACCAGAGCCACCGTCAGCACATGAATGCAGCGCCAGAGCCACCGTCAGCACATGAATGCAGCGCCAGAGCCACCGTCAGCACATGAATGTAGCGTCAAAGTCACCGTCAGCACATGAATGCAGTGCCAGAGCCACCGTCAGCACATGAATGTAGCGTCAGAACCACCGTCAGCACATGAATGTAGCGCCAGAACCACCGTCAGCACATGTATGTAGCGTCAAAGTCACCGTCAGTACGTTAATATATCACTATACTTAGCCCCATGTACAATTGTAACCCATAAACCTACAACTCTGTTTGTCCTTAACAATGGTAAGAAGATGCTGGGAGGAGTTGTTATCAGTAATTATCAGACTGCAAACCATACAGGAACCAAAGTACTGATAAGGCCCCTTTCACAAGTCAGTGAAAAACACTGACGTTCTTCACTGACGTTCTTCAGTGACGTGTAAAACACGCACATGTCACTCCGTGTTCCGTGATTCACGGCACACGTGGGTTGTCCATGTGCAATCCGTGATTGCAAATGGACATTACTCACCTGCCTTCGCTCCTGCTGTCCATGGTGCTGAACTCCTCGGCTCTGCAGCACTCCACCACTCTCTGCAGCTACTTCCGGGTCG